>NW_026990250.1:0-180000 GCF_963921805.1 Phalacrocorax carbo | reverse complement strand
GTGTGAAGCGATCCGTGGGGTGAGAGCTCTAATCCTGTCAAAGGTCATAGAATCATACAGGTTGGAAAAGACCTCTAGGATCATCAAGTCCAACCGTCACCCCAACACCCCCAGGCCTCCTAAACCATGTCCCAAAATGCAACGTCTACACATTGTTTGAACACCACCTAACAAAGCCTTTTGAACTTTATGTGCATGAGAGATAACATCAAGCATTAGGAGTACTTGTGCAGTTTTTGGGGAATTGGAGAAGGCTGGTGGCTTACTTTTCAAAACAACTAGATAAAGTAAGTGCCGGATGGCCAGGATGCCTGAGGGCAGTGGCAGCTACTGTATTACTGATCCAGGAGGCCCCGAAGTTGACTTTGGGACAGAAAATCACCATTTATGTGCCACATGCTGTTACAGCAGTGTTAGAACATAAAGGACACCATTGGCTGTCCCTGAGCAGAATAGTACAATATCAGGCAATACTGCTCAAACAAGAAGACGTAATAATGAGAGTGTCTAGTGCCTTAAATCTGGCATCTCTACTGCCTTTACTTGGAGAAGAAGGGTTAGCACATGACTGCTTACAGACTCTTGAGCAGGTATATTCTAGCCACGCAGATCTGAGAGATGCCCCCTTACAGGACCCTGACTGGGAACTGTTTACCAACAGGAGCAGCTTTGTCACTAAAGGGGAACAGAAAGCTGGATATGCTGTTGTCACTTTGGAAAAGGAAACAGAGGCAGCACCTTTGCCAGTGAACGTCTGTACAAAAAGCTGAATTAATTGCATTGACTCGAGCCTTGGAAATCATAGAATCAGAATGTCCTGAGTTGGAAGGGACCCACAAGGATCATCGAGTCCAACTCCTGTCCCTGCACAGGACAACCCCAAAAATCACACCATGTATCTGAGGGCGTTGTCCAAGTGCTTCTTGAATAGCATCAGGCTTGGTGCTATGACTACCTCCCTGGGGAGCCTGTTCCAGTGCTCCACCACCCTCTGGGTGAAGAACCTTTTCCTAATATCCAACCTAACCCTCCCCTGGCACATCTCCCTGCCATTCCCTCGGGTCCTGTCATTGGTCACCAGAGAGAAGAGGACAGCACCTGCCCCTCCTCTTCCCCTTGTGAGGAAGCTGTAGACCGCGATGAGGTCTCCCCTGTCTCCTCTTCTCCAGGCTGAACAAGCCAAGTGACTTTAGCTGCTCCTTGTATGGTTTCTCCTCTAAACCCTTCACCAACTTCATGGCCCTTCTCTGGACACTCTCCAGTAGCTTTATATCCTTAATGTACTGTGGCACCCAAAACTGCACACAGTACTCGAGGTGAGGCTGCACCAGGGCAGAGTAGAGCGGGACAATCACCTCCCTCGACTGGCTGCAATGCAGGGCTTGATGCACCCCAAGACACGGTTGGCCCTCTTGGCTGCCAGGGCACACTGTTGGCTCATGTTCAACTTGCCATCAACCAGAACCCCCAGGTCCCTCTCTGCATTGCTGTTCTCTGTATGTATATCCAGGGTTGCCGTGCCCCAGGTGCAAAATCCGGCACTTGCCCTTGTTAAACTTCATACGGTTGGTGATTGCCCAGCTCTCCAGTCTGTCCAGATCTCTCTGCAGGGACTCTCTACCCTCAACAGTGTCAACAGCTCCTCCCAATTTTGTGTCGTCAGCAAACTTAATTAGTAACAAAGATATTAAAGAGTACCAGCCCTAAGATGGATCCCTGCGGAACCCCACTAGTGACTGGCCGCCAGCCCAATATAACCTCATTTGCTATAACCCTTTGAGCCAGACCCATCAGTGAATTGCTCACCCATTTCATTACATGTTTATCCAGCTGTATGCTGGACATTTTGTCTAGGAGGATACTGTGAGAGACAGTATCAAAAGCTTTACTGAAATCCAGAAAGATTACATCGACTGGCTTGGTCAACTAGGTGGGTAACCTTGTCATAGAAGGAAATTAAGTTTGTTAAGCAGTACTTTCCCCTCATGAACCTGTGCTGGCTAGGACCAATCATTGTGTTGTCTTTAAGGTGTTTTTCAGTAACTCACAGAATAATCTTCTCCATAATTTTGCCAGGCACAGAAGTGAAACTGACAGGTCTATAGTTACCGGGGTCATCCCTGTTGCCCTTCTTGAAAACTGGGACAATGTTTGCCAGCTTCCAGTCAACTGGGACCTCTCCAGATTCTCAAGAGCACTGAAAAATCAAGAGAGGTCTCACTACTTGACATCAGCCAGCTCTTTAAGTACCCTCGGATGAATCCCATCAGGCCCCATCAACTTATAGGGATCCAGCTGGAGCAGTAAGTCCTGCACAAGTTCAATGTTGATTGGGAGTTTATCATTCCCACAGTCATGGTTCTCTAGCCCAGGGCTCTGGGGGTCCCAGAGCCCACCATTGGTGTTGAAGACGGAGGTGAAGGAAGCATTAAACATCTCTGCCTTGTCTATGTCCCTGTTTGTGAGGTGACCATTCTCATCAAGTAATGGGCCAATATTATTTCTAGCCTGCCTTTTGCCATTAATGTATTTTAAAAAGCCATATAGGAAGGAAAGTGAGCTAACATCTATACGGACTCAAAATATGCATTTGGGGTAATACATGCACATGGTGCAATTTGGCAATTTGGAAGGAGAGAGGATTGTTATAATCACAAGGAAATCCTATAAAATATGGCAAGGAAATTTTGAGACTGCTTGAAGCAGTTCATAAGCTGAAAGAAGTGGCAGTGGTACATTGCAGAGCACACCGGTCAGGGCAAACTGATATAATTAAAGGAAATCGAAGGGCAGATGAGACTGCAAAAGAAGCTGCTTATTTGCAAGGATAGAAGTCAGTTCCTGAAAGAACTTTTTATATCAATGTTCCTGAATATACAGAGAAAGAAAATAAACTGGTTGAGTTTCTAAATTGTGTTAAGACCTCTGAAGGATGGTGGAAGACTCCAGATGGACAATGTGTCCTTATCCCTCAAATAATGAGAGAACTTATGAAGAAAACACATGGTGCCACTCACATGGGAGCTGAGGTGCTGGTAGGAACGACAAAAACATACGCAATAGGCATTAATATGCTAAAAATCGCCAAAGGTATTACAAAGGGATGTGAGACTTGTTTAAGGAATAATCCAAAAATTCAAGAGATACCCTTACCAAGAGAGGTAAAAAAACTGGGGGTTATTGGCAAATTGATTTAAAGGTTTAAAGGTACATCATCACTCTAAAAGTATGTCATGTAGATGCTCACATGCCCAAAAGCCACACCACTGAAGAACATTGAAGCAATTAACAGATAGGCAAGGCTGTCAGAATTGAAGTAGCTCAGGTGGACCTGGACCGGGAACCTAAGGGTGAACTATTTGTAGCTTGATGGGCCCACGAAACATCAGGACATCTAGGGAGAGATGCAACATACAGATGGGCTTGTGACGGAGGGGTGGACCTGACCATGGAGGCTGTTTCACAGGTCATCCATGAATATGAAACATATGCTGGAACCAAGCGAGCCACATCAGTAAAGTCTTCCTGGAATAGAGGGCGGTGGCTGGGTTTTCTATATAGCGAGGCCTGGCAAATTGACTACATTGGATCACTGCCACAAACACGCCAAGGCAAGTGCTATGTACTCACCATGGTGGAAGCAACTACCAGTTGGCTAGAAACATACCCTGTAAACCATGCCACTGCCTGAAACACCATCTTAGGCCTTGAAAGTAAAATTTTGTGGCGACATGGTACCCCAGAAAGAATTGAGTCAGACAATGGGATTCATTTCCAAAATAACCTCAAAGACTCCTGGGCCAAGAAACACGACATTGAGTGGGTATATCACATCCCCTATCACCCACAAGCCTCTGGAAAGATTGAGAGATAGAATGGACTCTTAAAGACCATGTTGAGAGCGTTGGGCAATGGGGCATGGAAGCACTGGGATATAAATTTAGCAGTAACCACTTGGCTGGTTAATACCAGAGGATCTGCTAATTGCCCTGGTCCTGGATGGATGGGGCCCAAGTCATAGCCTGTTCTTATGAACATTTGGAGGAGTGACAGAAGCCCATAGAATGGGGAAATAATATCTATCTGTTAAGGGACATGGGATATAGTTGTTAATGAGAATGTATAAATCTGTATGTTGGGTACAAGGATGGTTTAAGTATGTAGTTTGAGTTGTAAGTCTTGGTAAGAAGGGTTTTCAGTAATGATAATTAGATACAATGGGACGGTTAGAAGACATATAAATGTATTAAATTATGTGGGACCTGAGCATGACACAAATGGTATGGAGTAAGGGGTGGAGATTGCATTGGGGCTGGCTGGGATGGAGTTACCTTTCCCCATAGCAGCCCTCATAGTGCTGTGCTTTGCATTATTAGCTAGAAAGGTGTTGATAACACACAAGTATTTTGGCTACTGCTGAGCAGTACTCCCACAGCATCAAGGCTGTCTCTCATAACCCTCCAAATGCTAATAGGCTGGGGGTGGACAAAAGGTTGGGAGGGGACATAGCCAGAAGAGCTGACCCAAAGTGACTGAAGAGATATTCCATGCCATATGAGGTCATGCTCAGCAATAAAAGCTAAGAGAAAGGCGGAGGGGAGTGTTTGTCTTCCAGAGCAACTGCTATGCATACTGAAGCCATATTTCCCAGGAAGTGTCTGGACATCACCTGCTGATGGGAAGTAGAGAATAAATATTTTTGTTTTCCTTTGCTTCTGTATGTGGCCTTTGCTTTTTCTTTATTAAACTGCCTTTATCTTAACCCACGAGTTCTTTCATCTTATTTTCTGCCCCACCCCCCCACCCACCCCCATCCCGGTGAGGAAGGGGAGAGATAGAGTGGCTTGGTGGGCACCTGGCAGCCAGCCAAGGTCAAAACACCACACCAACATAACAGTACAGCTCCCACTTTGGGGAGAGGCTGCACTCCCCCAAATGCTGAGCCATAATCCCCTGACAAGGTGTGGGGCTGTACCAGTCTACCTGAGGCAGCACAGAAATGCATACTGCTGGCCTCCCTAGCACTATGGATGCTGAAGTAGGCATTTGCCAAGTCTGTAATAGCAAGCCAGGTGCTTCCCCTGGCCTCTGGCTGCTCTAGCAAGGTGAACTACTGGGAGCAAGTGCAGTCCTGGGAATGTGGCTGTGGCAAAAGCTGGTCACATACGGTCCCATGCCAAGACCCAGCCAGTTCCTTTACATGCCAAAGAAAGAGGGCTATTAAAAAAGCAAATGTATCTGTCAGAGCCTGTACTGTTCTGAGGCTACAGGTTTGGAAGAGGTGAGATAGCACAACCACAGAAGTGGAGGGGAGTTGAAATCCTCCACATTGTGAGTGCCCAAACCCCAGCTGATGGGAATCCAAGTGGATGTTTTCCTCCAGCAATGTTAATAGCCTTGCCCACCACAGATCGCAACCTGTGATATATTGGGGTGCCCTCGGAGCCCCCTTTGCAAGCCATACTGGAGAAGGACCACCCCATCTTTGTTTGCATGGAGAAATCTCAGGGTGGGGAGTGACAACTGAGGAAGATGAGTCTTCCCTGTGGACAGATAGAGGAACAAGTGGATCTGATGCCCCAGGGCTCCACGGTTCCCTTCACCTCTTCTCCCTCACCTTGTTAATCACCAAGAGCTGGACTGGAATGCTATTGCCCCACTCATCCTCCAGCCCCTCTGTCCACTCCTCATCCCTGGAGTCCCTGAGGTCTCCATTCCATTTCCCTTGTGGCAAACAGCTTGCTTCAGCTCTACACATCCCTGTGTCTGTTTCAAGCATATTAGTAACAACTAAAACCAGCGCAAATTTTCCTTGACTTTTCTTTATCCTATATTTCTTTAGACAAGTTGATACTTCAACTGGGGTGAGATATTCAGACAATTCCTCCTCACTTTCCCAATCTACCAGAGAAGCCACCTGGGCCAAATGCCTTGTGACTACCTGCCATGGCTCCATGCGGGGCCAGCCAGGCACCTACCCTATCTCTTCCTCACTACCCTTCCTCGAGAAAGGCATTTCTCATTGGGAGCTGCTGTCTGCACCAAATGTTTTGGACCAGGAGGTGCTGGTCCATTATGATCCCAGGAAGAAAGGCACTCAGACTCTGCAAAATATAATTTTAAATAATAATTATTAAGTCTAACACTACAAATAAGGCAAAAATAAATTATCTTACAACCCTTCAGATGCTGGGAACCCCAAGTTATGCAGCATTGAACGGGCCTCCAATCAGGGTGCAGCATGCTGTACAGACCCCATCCATGAAAGGGTTCCCCATTTTGCTCCTCTCAGTTGTTACAGGATTTTCTTACAGGAAAACAAATCTATTCATCATTTCTATTGTCCAACTGTTGTGGTTCAGCCCCAGTCAGCAACTAAACACCACGCAGCTGCTCGCTCACTGCCCCCACCCCTCTGGGATGGGGGAGAGAACTGGAAGAGCAAAAGCAAAAAAAAAAACTTGTGGGTTGAGATAAGAACAGTTTAATAATTAGAATAATATAATAATGATAATAATGATGAATATTATAGCAATAACAATAATGATAATGATAATATAATAAAAAGGCAAAGGGAAAAAGAGGAAAAAACCAGAAACACAAATGATACAACCGCTCACCACCTGCCGACCAATGCTGCCCGTCCCTGAGCTGCGATTGCTGCCTCCCTCCCCTGGCCAGCTCCTCCCAGGTAACACACTGGGCATGACGTTACATGATATGGAACATGCCTTTGGCCAGTTTGAATCCGCTCACTTAGCTGTGCCCCCTGAGCGGCTGCGTCGCATGTGGTTTGTTTCTGTGGTTCATCCCCTTCCCCCCTCCCTCCCCCTTCCCTGGGTTTCGCACCTCTCGTTGTTTTCCTTTCCATTGCATTTTTGTTTTTTTTTATTATTATTATTTTAATTATTAAACTGTTCTTATCTCAACCCATGAGCGTTACACTTCTGATTCTCTCCCCCATCTACTGGTGGGGGAGTGAGCGAGCGACTGTGTGGGGCTGAGCTGCTGGCTAAACCACGACAATACCACAGAGGCTTTACCCGCTTCGCTTGCTTGATTGCAGCGCATGTTTCCCATTCATGGATAATCTGTGCAATAGCGTGCATGGTCAAGTCCACCCCTTGATCACGAGCCCACCTGTATGTTGCATCTCCCCCTTGATGGCCTGAGGTGTCATGGGCCCACTGAGCTAGAAATAGTTCACCCTTATGTTGCCAGTCCAGATCCACCTCAGCCACTTCAATCTTGGCAGCCTGATCCACCTGCTGGTTGTTTCGATGTTCTTCAGTGGCCTGACTCTTGGGGACGTGAGCATCCACATGACGTACCTTTACAACCAGGTTCTCTACCTGGGCAGCAATATCTTGCCACAATGGGGTGGCCCAGATGGGTTTGCCTCTGCGCTGCCAGTTGCTCTGCCTTCCACTGCTGCAGCCAGCCCCACAGGGCATTTGCCACCATCCAGGAATCAGTATAGAGATAGAGCACTGGCCACTTTTCCCGTTCAGCAATGTCTAAGGCCAGCTGGATGGCCTTTACCTCTGCAAACTGGCTCGATTCACCTTCTCCTTCAGCAGTTTCTGCTACTTGTTGTGTAGGACTCCATACAGCAGCCTTCCATCTCTGGTGCTTTCCCACAAGGCGACAGGACCCATCAGTGAACAGGGCATACTGCTTCTCATTTTCTGGCAGTTTGTTATACAGTGGGGCTTCTTCAGCATGTGTCACCTCCTCCTCTGGTGATATTCCAAAGTCTTTGCCTTCTGGCCAGTCCATAATCACTTCCAAGATTCCTGGGCGACTGGGGTTTCCTACTCGAGCCCGCTGGGTGATCAGTGCAACCCATTTACTCCACGTAGCATGGTGTGTAGAGGGGATGTTTCCTTTGAACATCTAGCCCAGCACTGGCAGTCGGGGTGCCAGGAGCAGCTGTGCCTCAGTACCAACCACTTCTGAAGCAGTTCGAACCCCTTCATATGCTGCCACTATCTCTTGTTCAGTTGGAGTATAGTGGGCTTCGGACCCTCTGTATCCCTGACTCCAAAACCCTAGGGGTTGACCTCGGGTCTCCCCTGGCGCTTTCTGCCAGAGGCTCCAGGTAGGGCCATTCTCCCCAGCTGCAGTGTAGAGCACATTTTTTGTATCTTGTCCTGCCTGGACTGGCCCAAGAGCTACTGCATGAACTATCTCCTGTTTAATCTGTTCAAAGGCTTGTTGTTGCTCAGGGCCCCATTTGAAATCATTCTTCTTCCGGGTCACTTGATAGAGAGGGCTTATGATCAGACTGTAATTGGGAACATGCATTCTCCAAAAACCCACAACGCCCAAGAAAGCTTGTATTTCCTTTTTGCTGGTTGGTGGAGACATGGCTGTTATTTTGTTGACCACATCCATTGGAATCTGACGACGACCATCTTGCCATTTGATTCCTAAGAACTGGATCTCTCCTGCGGGTCCCTTTACTTTACTTTTTTTTATGGCAAAGCCAGCCTTCAGAAGGATTTGGACTATTTACTTCTTTGAAGGGGTACCTTTCTCTCACGCTTGACAGGAGTCTCCTCCAGAGGCTGAGGGCTTGTTTCCCTTTTCCAATTGCTTTGTCAATGCCCCCTTCCCTAGAAAGGGATCCCAGTTGTTTGGTTCTTTGCCCTCTAATTCCAGACTACTGGCCCCATTATCCCAGCATCGGAGCAGCCAGGTGGCAATGTGCTCACCTGACGTACAGCTGAACTCTTTTTACATATCTCACAGCTCACTCAAGGATAGGGATCAGGTAGTTTCCGTTTCTTGTACAAGTTCTTCCTCTTCCTCCTCCTCTCCTCGTGATGGCCCTGCTTCTTCATCATCTCTTTCTAAACAAGTTGACTTTCTCTTCTAGGATTTCTTCTTGTGTATAGGGGCAACTGATACTGGCACGGGTTGGTCCTCTGATTTAGCTGCAACGCTTGTCATTGGGGTTGGAGTAGCCGCAGTGTCTGTCGTGGGGATTTGAGTGGGTGCAGTGCTTCTTGCATTCCTTGTCCTTGTCCTTTTAGATCTAGAGGCCTTCTCTTCCCCTTGGGGGTACTGAATAGTGTTAAATAGGGCTCGATAGGCATGAGCTAGGCCCCAGCACATTGCAGTGATTTGTATCTCGCTGGAATTGCCTGGGTGACAACATACTTCGTCCAAATGTTCTACTAATTTTTCAGGATTCTGCACTTGTTCAGGGGTCAAGTCCCAAATCACAGGGGGTGCCCACCGTCTTAGGCATTTGCCCATACTATCCCACATACCCTGCCACACATATCTATCGAGCCTTGGGGCAGATCTCTGGATGATATTTTTAAATTGCTTATTAACCTTATACAGAGCTGAAATGGTCTGCCAAAGCAATATCAACAGATGTATCTTACCTACCAAAGTATGTTCAAGGTACGGAAAAGTAGTTGTAATGAAAGAAGAGACATTGGAAGGCGTTAATTTTCCTCACTGTGGGGGTCAGCTACCTTTCCAGCTTCCCAAGCTCTGCCGTATTGGCGGGAGGCTGGGAGGGGCAGGGCCACGGCAGGGGCGGCTGGCCCCGTCTGGCCAATGGCATGTTCATTCCATACCATGTGACACCATGACCAGTATATTAAGGGGGGGCAGTTTGCAGCTTGGAAGAGGCACGGCGTTGGGTTGGAGGGCAGTGAGCAGCTGCATCGTATGCAGGTTGTTTCGGCAGTTTGTTCCCCTTCCCCCCCATGTTTCGCGCCTCTCGTTGTTCTTTTTTCCACTGCATTTTTGTTGTTGTTTTTTTATTTTTAATTATTAAACTGTTCTTATCTCAACCCACGAGTGTTACCCTTCTGATTCTCTCCCCCATCAACTGATGGGGGAAGTGAGTGAGCGACTGTGTGGGGCTGAGTTGCCGGCTAAACCGCGACACCTAGGTATTTGCCCATGCTATCCCACATGCCCTGCCACTCGTAACTATCAAGCCTCGGGGCAGATTTCTGGGTGATATTCTTAAGTTGCTTAGTCAAAACCAAAACAATATGCCCAAAATAATAACAATAAGTGCACCTTAACCACCCAAGGATGTTCAAGATACAAAAAGGTTGCGGAGACATCATAGAAGAAAGTAGCAAAGATACCATTCTGTATTCCCTCCATATAAGATCTCTCCAAGGAGGAGGTATAATTGCTAATTGCCTCAACAAGGTGGTATCCAGAGTAGAGTAACGGTTTCAGCAAAAACCCCAAATACCAGATAAAGCTGAAAACGAGTGTTTGCATAACAAATCCCTTAGGCAAAACATTACTAATCACAGCAGAACACAGCAGACTAAACAAACCAACACCAGTCTTTAACACCAACTGTCAAAATGACAACATGGTGCTGTGGCCAGCAGCTGTTGTTATCTCCAACCCTTGAGCCCCATGTTAGGCACCAAAAAAGACTGTCGTGGTTTAGCCGGCAGCTCAGCCCCACGCAGTCGCTCACTCACTCCCCCACCGGTGGGATGGGGGAGAGAATCAGAAGGGTAACGCTCATGGGTTGGGATAAGAACAGTTTAATAATTAGAATAAAACAACAACAAAAATGCAATGGAAAGGAAAACAGTGAGAGGTGCAAAACATGGGGCGGAGGGGGAATGAACCACCAAAACAAACCACATGTGCCGCAGCCGCTCACCGCCCAACCCAATGCCACCAGTCCCTGAGCCACAACTGCCCCCCCTGCACCCCAACCGCCCCCATTAATATACTGGTCATGGTGTCACATGGTATGGAATGAACATCCTATTGGCCGGTCAGGGTCAGCTGTCCCGGCCATGGCCCCGCCCCTCCCAGCCTCCCACCCACGTGGCAGAGCGTGGGAAGCTGGAAAGGTCCCTGACTACTGCAGGCACTATAGTGAAGAGAATTAACCCCTTCTCAGCCAAAACCAGCAGATGGGAGATGTGTGTCTCAGGTGGTTCAGTGGATGAAGTTTCAACCTTTGTCTCTTCCTAACCCCAATGTAAACATTTTAATTTACATTGCAAGTTTTTCAGAATTCCAAAAGAAATTAAATTAACAGGCCTGACATGGTAATAACTTAAACCAAATTCATGCAACAAGGAGGAGTCATTTGCCATCACTTCTTGGAAGAATTTGTCAGCCTTCATTGGGAACAAAAGATTAGGTAGCAATCAGGGCAAAACGTGACTGGTTATTTTCCAACACTTGAAAATAAACACCTTTCTTTCTAGAAATCCTGACAGCTGCCAAAAAGTACAGTTCAATTGCTCTACAATGTACAAATGCTACTACAATGTACTGCTGAAAGACAGGGCAGGGAGTGTGATGAAGGTAAAGAGCACAACTGTTCTTTAGAAGGTATTTTTCCTTTTTTTTTTTTTTTTAAGTGCCTGCTAATTATGCTATTGGGCTCCAATCCTTAAAATGGTGAACTAGATGAGTAAACATACTGTGAAGAGCAATGAAACAGAACATGCTTTGATAATGATTTAGGAGCCATGTGTTGACAATTATAGTGAATTAACTGTTTCATGGGAAGTATGATTTTGCTTCTCTCAAGTTCCATGTACAGCATTTTGCCTCATGTTTGAAAAACCAGCTTAAGTTATAGATATATTGTTTTGATTTAAAAGTGCCAAGCGCACACCGTACAGATTAATAGGCTGTCAAAAGCAAGGGAATTCAGTTGGAAGGCTGCAACCTGTCTTTAATTCACTGTTTCATATAGTCCAAGTTTCTCAGAAAGCATGCTTTAATACAAGAGCTATTCAGTATACCTGTATTGGATTTACATGGCAAGGTTTTGGTAGCAGTGGGACTGCATAGGTGGCTTCTGTGAGAAGATGCCAGAAGCTTCCTCCATGTCCAATAGAAACAGTGCTAGCTGGCTCCAAGATGGACCAGCCGCTGGCCAAAGCTGAGCCAATCAGGGACGGTGGTAGCGCCTCTGTGATACCATATTTAAGAAAGGGAAAAAAAAATGCTGCGCAACAGCAGCTGGAAGAGAGGAATGAGACTATGTGAGAGGAACAACTCTGCAGATACCAAGGTCAGGGAAGAAGGAAGGGGAGGAGGTGCTCCAGGTGCTGGAGCAGAGATTCCCCTGCAGCCCATTGTGAAGACCATGGTGAGGCAGGCTGTCCCCCTGCAGCCCATGGAGGTCCGCAGTGGAGCAGATATCCACCTGCAGCCCGTGGAGGACCCCACGCTGGCGCAGCCCATTCCTGAAGGACTGCACCCCATGGAAAGGCCCCACACTGGAGCAGTTTGTGAAGAACTGCAGCCCATGGGAAGGACTTACATTGGAGAAGTTCGTGAAGGACTGTCTCCCTTGGGAGGGACCCCACGCTGGAGCCAGGGAAGAGTGTGAGGAGGCCGGCATGGCAGAGACAAAATGTTATGAACTGACTGCAACCCCCATTCCCCATCCCCCTGTGCTGCTCGGAGGGGAGGAGGTAGAGAAGTTGGGAGTGAAGTTGAGCCTGGGAAGAAGGGGGGGCAGGGGAAAGGTGTTTTTAGTTTTGGTCTCAATAAATTAAATTAATTTCCCCAAGTAGAGTCTGTTTTGCTTGTGAGGGCAATTGATAAGTGAGCTCCCTGTCCTTATCTTGACCCACGAGCTTTTAATCATATTTTCTCCCCCCATCCTGTGGATGAAGAGGGAGTGATAGAGCAGCTTGTTGGGCACCTGGCAGCCAGCCAAAGTCAACCCACCACAATACTACCAAGAATTAGACTCTTGGAACCACAGTCTTGGATGTCTGTTCTTTGGTGCATGTTGTTTGGCTTACGCTTTTAGAAATAGCTTTAGTAGATGAGTGAAAGATGTACGGGTAGGGGAAATAAGGTGATATAAAACAAAATGAACAAGGCAAATGTTGGAAAATGTTATTTAAACAGGAAGCTTTAATTTTAGGACAAGAAAAGAAATTATTTTGGCTTAAGTTGACTCAGAATTTGTTAAGTGGGTGCATGAAGAAGGGAAAATACTTTTCCATTAATATATTTAGCCTGTGGTGTCTCAGGATGTGTGTATTATAAGATAGTCATTATTTTTCTTTATTTAAGCTATATGTGGTCATAAACAGTAATAAAATAAATTTTTTGATTGTTGCTTTGATAATAGTAACAGTTTTAGTGATAACTTTTCACATTTTAGAGTTCACATATTGAACTCGTCATTTTCATTTCAGTCTAACATCTTCTAATTGAATCCTGCCATCAGTATACAATTTCTCTAAAATGACATAGTGAAAAAGTACAATAACTAATTATACCAACCAACTAATGGCATATATTGAGTATTAAGTTGCAAAATCTCACCCCATCTGCAAAAATAAGAACTTGTTAATTTATGGGGGCTACAACCTTTATAACTGTTAAAGAATTTAAGACAGCTCAATCTACCACTGCAGTCCTCAGAGCCTTCACACAGCTGTTGCCTAATCCAGTAGTACCTGAAGTACCTCAATTTTCTATATTAAGATTTATTGCTTTTCTAAATTTCTGCTTCTGATCACATATCCACACAATCCCCTGGCTTTAAAGGACTGAGCAGATCAGTGCTATCTCCTTACTACATCCAGGAGCATGCATTTCTATGATCATCCTCCTTAAGGTTTCAGTTTTGTAGACATTTTCATCTGCCACTAGATTTCTAGATCTCGTTTGTTGTTTTTATTCTCCTTTGTGGCTTTGGCAAGACATTTCTTTACCTAAATCCAGAAATGGGCTAGGCATTATTAATGTGTAGAAACCTAAGCTGTGAATTGCTTACAGTCCAGGTAGAAAATCTAAGTGCAGGAAAGTGAAAACACAAAGCTCTGCTTACTGAGCAGAGAAATGTTTCTTGTGGGATGCATATCTGTTTGCTTGAATTATATTTGTGGGGATGAGACACCTGCCTGCATAGGAAGGGAAAGTTTGTTTAATTGGAAATTGTGATTTTAATTTGGTTTTAAGTACCGGTGCTTGTAATATTGGTTTTGGTCAATTATTAAGAGAAAAAGAATTTTGCAAAGTATGTTTTCTGGTTGGGGGGGTTTGAGTCCCCTAGTTGGTTTAGAAAGGGGTTCGAGTCCCTGAAGTTTAAGGAGTGGGTTAGAGTCCCACTGAAAGGGGTTCGAGTCCCCAATTTGGTTAATTGTCTTGAGTGGTCTCTGAATTTTGGCTTGGTTATCGGAACGGCAGATTTGGTTTTGCATGTTTGGATCAGATAGTTGTTTTGGAACTCACATTTAATATGGGTGGGGAATCATCTAAAGGAGACATCTTAAAGGAATCACCTTTAGGGTGTTTACTGAAGCATAGAAGAAGGGGGGGATCCCCTCACAAGGAAGCAGTTAACTGAGTATTGTAATCATTGGTGGCCGATGTATACTTTGAAATATAATACTATAATAATACTATATTATTATAATGTAATAATACTATGCTACAGTTAATGTTGTTTTGTAAAAGAGAAGGAAAATGGGATGAGATACCATATGTGGAGTTGTTTTTCATGTTGCAGAATGGTTGGAAAAGTAGAAAAGAACGTGGCTGCAAATGTTTTGGCTTTAGAATCAATTTGGGACAAACACCTAAACAATGTTGTTCTGCATGTAGTATTGGTAAAAGGTATAAAAACACAAAGAGCCAGTGGAAGAGGAAGATGATGTAGGATTATTAGTAGCCCAGGGACAGGGAACTCTATGGGGAGGTAATGATCAGGGTGGAAACAGGGAAGATGGAGAAGTGGATAATAGGGATGTGAACAGTGATGTTGAAGAACTGGGGGGGGCAGATATTGTTTGGTGTAAGGAACGTGATTCTAAAACTGAAAAACTTGTCAAAATTATATCAGATGATACAAGGGAAAGATGAAACTCTGTCAGCTTTCTCTGAATGTGATGTGGCCAGGAAATGGATGGATGCTGAAAAGTTGTTGTAATGAAAGAGTAGGCATTATAGAAGATGGTAGCTAAGGTGCCATTCTGTATTTCCTCCATAAAAAAACCCTCAGAGAAGGCGGTATAATTGCTAATTGTATCCATGAGGTGGTAGCTGACGTACAGTAACGGCTTCAATATAAACTTCAAATACCAAATAAAACTCAAGGCCAATGTTTTAAAAACAACTCTCCCAGGCAAAACATCTCTAATCACTGCAGAGCACAGCAGACCACAAAAACCAGCACCAGTCTGTAACAGACACAGCAAATACAAGAGCATGGTGCAGATCGGATAAACTAATATTGAGAACAGAGTCTATGCTGTGACCAGCAACTGTTATTATCTCAACCCTTCGAGCCCCATGTTGGGTGCCAAAAAGGACTGTCGTGGTTCAGCCCCAGTCAGCAACTAAACACCACGCAGACGCTCGCTCACTCCCCCCACCCCTCTGGGATGGGGGAGAGAATTGGAAGAGCAAAATAAAAAAAACCAACTTGTGGATTGAGATAAGAACAGTTTAATAATTAGAATAAGATAATTATAACAATGATTATTATAGTAATAACAATAATGATAATATAATTAAAAGGCAAAGGGAAAAAAGATAAAACCACAAACGATACAACCGCTCACCACCCGCCGACCGACGCTGCCGGTCCTCGAGCCGTGATTGTTGCCTCCCTCCCCCGGCCAGCTCCTCCCAGGTAACATACTGGGCATGATGTTACATGATATGGAATAGCCCTTTGGCCAGTTTGAATCCGCTCTCCTGGCTGTGCCCCCTCCCCTCCCGGCTTCTTGTGCACCCAGCAGAGCATGGGAAGCTGGAAAAGTCCTTGACTAGTACAAGCACTGCCCAGCAACAACCAAAACATCTGTGTGTTATCAACATTGTTTTCATACTAAGTCCAAAGCACAGCACTGCACCAGCTGCAGTGAAGAAAATTAACTCTATCCCAGCTAAAACCATGACACCTTCCCTTCCCTCTCCGTTTCTCTGGACACTCATTTTTCCAATGTCCCCTCTGTCTACACCATGCACATTGGTCTTTCCCAAAGGCCTCTTAGGTCTCCCACTTTTGAAGCCTTTACTCTCTTGTAGTGCCACTACCAATGCTCGCCTGTCTTTCCTTCGGTCTTCCTCTTCTCTATTGCTAAACACTCTCCATGCTTCATCTAATAAAATATCCACATTTCTACTTTCTGCTGGCCTCAATTTCTGCAACTTCCTCCAGATATCACTTGCTGATTGTCCAATGAATAGAGACACTAACTGCTGGATTCCTATCTCCGATCCTGGGTCTAGAGGAGTGTGTCGCCTCACAGTGTCCCGTAATCTATCTAAAAATTCCGAGGGGATTTCCTTTGGGCCTTGCCGAACGGTATATAAGGCTGACCAATTGATTGTTTCAGGGATGGCCCGCTCCATTCCCTTTATGATCCAGTCCCTGTATTCATTCAATAACCTCATGTGGGCCCCTCTATTAGGGTTCCAATGTGGATTTTGTAAGGGAAAGTGTTCTTTTATGTCCCCTCCTGTACCCTCAAGATGATCATTAGCCAGATCTTGGGCCGTTTTTAAGATTAGCTGCTTTTCAGTTTCTGTCATATGGTCTAATAATGACTGAATATCACTCCAATCAGGATTATGCTGTTTTACCAGGAACTGGAAATGCCTGGTTACCCCCACAGGGTCACTTTGGTAACTTTTCACCATATTTTTCCATGTTTTGAGATCAAACGAGGAAAAGGGAACTTGTGTCAGGATAGGATCTCCCCCGGTCCTACTGCTTGCCTTAGGGGCACCTGCAATACTACTTGTTCCTTCTTACTCCGGGTATGAGAGGATACTGGACTCCCTGGAGGGGTTCCAGGACTGGAACCCTCACTCTCCTCTTGTTGTGCCCTTAGCTGGGTCCAGCCTCTTTCTGGTGGTTTATAATATTCTGGTAGATCCCCTGTTTCAGGATCTCTTACCTTCCCTGGCTTCATACATCTCTGCCCTATGCTACATGCTGAGCAACATCTCTTCAACTTTCCTTTCCCTTCTTTCTTATTCTCCTTCTCTAAAGCTAACATCATTGGGTCCTGCGGGACTGTCAGTCCACAGTCGGTTTAGTACTCGGGGTGACTTTGGAGGGTAAAGAACATGTCCATGTACGAGACCTCATCCCACTTCCCCTCTCTCCTCAAAACCAACAGCAATTGCAATAAGGTATTATAATTCAGTGGTCCGTTAAAGGGCCATTTCTCTCCATCGTCTAATTTATACAAGGGCCACCATTGATTACAATACTTTATTAAAGCTTTCTTATCCATACCGCCACCTGGCGGTCCTCCTATGTCCTTCCAACGGGCTAAAATGCAGACTAAAGGGCTCTTCTTTAGCATTCCACTACTTTGTCCGCTTATTTTCTTAACCAAGGAACACAGCCTGATTATACCGACAACAATAAAACCTAACCCAGGGCAAGTCAGGTAAGGATGTACCTGCCCCGCAAAGGATACAACTAAAGTCTAGGCAATTAATAAGATAGTGTTCCTGCCTTCCACCGAAGGAAAAAAGGCCGGGGGAGGGAGGCAGCAATCACGGCTCGGGGACCGGCAGCGTCGGTCGGCGGGTGGTGAGCGGTTGTATTGTTTGTGTTTCTGGATTTTTTTCCTTTTTTTCCTTTTTTTCCTTTTCCTTTTTATTATCATTATTATTATTATTTTATTTTAATTATTAAACTGTTCTTATCTCAACCCACAAGTTTTCTTTTTTTGTTGTTTTTGCTCTTCTGATTCTGTCTCCCATCCCACAGGGGTGGGGGGGGGGGGTGAGCGAGCAGCTGCGTGGTGTTTAGTTGCTGACTGGGGCTGAACCACGACAGTCCTTTTGGCAAACAACAATGCTTACAAAGCGGACAGACACTAGTTCGTGCTCCGTTCGGCGGGCTTTTTATATTTTCCCTTTTTGCGCTTCCTCCCACACAATAATTAGATAACTTGCCCTTATCGTGCCTTTCTACTGATTCTTTTTGTTTCCTAAATTCCCACAGATTGCCTGCTTAAGCTCACTTGAACGCTAGATCTTATCCCAGTCAGTGGCGTTTCCTTGAAATTGGGTAAACAAAGATTGGATTATATGAGAAATCCCAAGGTCTGTGTATAGGACACGAAATATTAACACTTGATTCGAATAACACAGTTCCAAAGTCTATCATACACTTTGTTCGGCTCCGGCTGCTCTCCTCGCGGAGAACATGGAACCGCAGATTAGAACTCCGCACTCGCTGTGCTGCAGCTCACTCGTACAACGCTGACACTTGGTAACACAAAAGGGTCCGTTACACTTCTCACTCTCAGCACAAACTATATCAATTAGAACAATAGTCAAGCTCACGTGTAGTGTAAATCGTAAACTGTTAACTGTTTGCCACAGGTCCACACCGATCAGCATAAATTAAATCATAATACGCGGTACAGGATTTTTACAGCTGATGACAATAATTATGGCAATGCCGTATACTGCTCCAGCCACCACGGCTAGGAGGACCCAGGACCGGACCTAGGATACCATTAGTCAGGGTACAGAACTTACCCTGCCACCACCTTATGGGGACTCAAACCCCAAACCCCAACTTTCCAGGGGCGAGCACCAATGCTCTTTACCTCATGTAGGAAGTCTCCTCACGACTTACAGGTAGGCCCTTACTTAATTATAACATACCCGGTCCACCGATGATGGTCCTTGTCTGTCCCCACGGTGATCTGGCTGAGTGGGGAGTCCTCCCAAGAAATCTCGGGGACGCCCAGAGGAGTCCCCTCCTCAGCAGGTCCCACAGTCAGACAGAGAAGGTCCCATCTGGGGTGCCAAATTGAGGCACAGAAACAAACTACAACTCACAGAGAGTTATAAAGCAGGTATGTTTATTGCAGCGCTGGGTGCAAGGGGGATCACTCCTCCTAACTAACAAAGGTTATTGTTAACTGAATAGCAGAGGCTGATATTGTTTGGTGTAAGGAACATGATTCTAAAACTGAAAAACTTGTCAAAATTATATCAGATGATACAAGGGAAAGATGAAACTCTGTCAGCTTTCTTTGAATGTGATGTGGCCAGAAAATGGATGGATTTGGATCTGGAGAGAGAGACTGATGCACTAATGTTTGTGACTTTCCTTGTGGGGCAGTCAAATCCTGATATTAGGAGAAAACTGCAAAAGCTAGAAGGAGCAAAGGCAAGATCTATGGATAAGTTGTTAGAGGTAGTGTGGAAGGTGTATATTGATAGGGAGGCGGTGAAGCAACAGGAAAAGGAGCAACTTAAGAAAGAGGATCACAAGGCTCAATTGCTGGCTGCAGCAGTAGCGGAAGGCAACCAAAATAGTAAAAGGCAAAATGATGGGTATAGGTTAGATCACCCTCCTATGGGAAGAAGTATGAGGACCCCACCTACTTTAGACCTGGGGAGCATAAACCTTTGAATAAGGATAAGTGTGGGGTTTTTTGTAAACAAAAGGGGAAGTAGGAGAGGGAATGCCTTCAAAAGCGTTTTCAGAGAAATCTTCCAAGAAAACAGGAAAATCCCAACGTGGAAGAGCTGTTTACTTTGGGTCGAGATTCAGATTGATGGGGGCCAGGGGCTGAATTGAGTCTCCCAACAGAACCCCTGGTTACCTTGAAGTTGGGGAATGATAAGATAGATTTTTTTCTTTTTTCAATAGATACAGAAGTGGCATGTTCAGTGTTAAATACCTGTACAGGTAAACTGAGTAAACAAAACATATCTATTATTTGGGCCACAGGGAAAAAGGAGGTAAGACCTTTCTTCCAACCAGTCAAGTGTAGACTGGGAAATGGAGTTTTTACTTACAAACTTGTATACATTCCTGAATGCCCAGTGCCCTTGATGGGAAGAGATTTATTGAGCAAATTAGACGCGCAGATAACTTTAAGACTGGAGAAGTGCAATTATTAATACCTGAATCAAAAGCTGTGGAAGCGAGAATTTTTATGCTACAGAATGCAGAAAGACCAGAGGAAGAAATTCTGGCAGGAATAGAGGATGCAGTAACACCCTTGGTATGGGCTGATGGAATTCCAGGTTGGTCTAAATTGGTGGAACCAGTAAAAGTCATCTTAAAATCTGGAACTAAGCTAGCAAGGCAAAAACAGTACCCTATCAAAGGGGAGGATAGGAAGGATTAATAATGAAATTTTTGGATTATGGATTATTGATAGAGTGTGAATTAATATAATACTCCGATATTGCCAGTAAAAAAAAAAAAAACAAAACAAAACACCAAAACAAAATGGCAAGGAATATAGATTAGTTCAAGACTTAAGAGCCATGAATCAAATTGTTCAAGATATTCACCCAGCAGTGGCTAATCCATATACCTTGCTGACAACCTTGAAGGAAAAGCACAAGTAGTTTACTGTGCTCGATCTCAAGGATGCCTTCTTCTGCACATCTCTAGACAAAGATAGCCAGGCAATATTCACCTTTGAGTGGGAAAGCCCCACCACTGGGCGCAAAGCACCGCTTACCTGGACAGTGCTGCCACAAGGGTTTAAGAATAGTCCTACAATATTTGGCAACCAGCTGGCAAAGGATCTGGAATTATGAAAGAAGGAAACCCCAGAGGGAACAATACTGCAATATGTAGATGACATTTTGTTGGCTGCAGAGACTTGGAGAGAATGTCTACAAAAGACTATAAGCCTGTTTAATTTCTTAGCACAAGGAGAATATTGTGCATCAAAGAGCAAAGCTCATGTGGGAAGACAGACCGTGGTTTATTTAGGTTTTGAGATTTCACAAGGACAACAGAGACTGGGAGCTGACAGAAAAGAAGCAATCTGCCAAACTCCAGAACCAAGAACCGTACGAGAGCTGAGGGCATTTCTGGGTATGGCCGGGTGGTGCAGGCTGTGGATCCTCAATTGTGGACTATTGGTAAAGCCCCTTTATGAAACCCTGAAGAGGTCAACAGAGAACCACCTACTATGGACCCCTGAATGCCAAGTAGCTTTTAAGGACTTAAAAAAGGCTTTGATGTCAGCACCTGCATTGGGACTGCCCAATTTGTCTAAAACTTTTGAGTTATTTGCACATGAAAGACAACATCTTGATTTGGGTGTGCTGACTCAAAGACTGGGAACCTGGAGAAGAGCTGTGGGGTATTTTTCTAAACAACTGGATAATGTGAGTAAAGGATGGCCAGGATGTTTGTGTGCTGTAGCTGCAACTGTTCTTCTAATCCAAGAAGCTAGAAAATTAACAATAGGGCAAAGAACCATAGTGTATGTTCTGCATATGGTGGTTTCTGTCTTAGAGCAAAAGGGGGGACACTGGTTGTCTCCAAAGCGTATGCTCAAATATCAAGTTATCTTGTTGGAACAGAATGATGTGGAACTTAAAATCACCACAGCAATCAACCCAGCAATGTTTTTGAATTCAGAAATAAGGGACTCCAAACCCTTGCACCATGACTGTCTGCAAACCATCGAACATGTATATTCCAGCAGACAGGATTTAAGAGGTGAACCATTAATTAATCCTGATTTGGAGCTGTTTACAGATGGTAGCAGCTTTGTAGAAGATGGGAAACAGATGGCCAGATATGCGGTGGTTACAACTTGTGCTGGTTTTGGCTGAGAAGGGGTTAATTCTCCTCACTGTGGGGGTCGGCTACCTTTCCAGCTTCCCGCGCTCTGCCACGTGGCGGGGGGGGCTGGGAGGGGCAGGGCCGTGGTGGGGGCGGCTGACTCCGGCTGGCCAATGGCAGGTTCATTCCATACCATGTGACACCGTGACCAGTATATTGAGGGGGGGCAGTTGCGGCTCAGGAGTGGCGCGGCGTCGGGTCGTGAGCGGCTGCAGCGCGTGCAGTTTGTTTCTGTGGTTCATCCCCCTCCCCCGGGTTTCGCGCCTCTCGTCATTTTCCTTTCCATTGCATTTCTGTTGTTTGTTTGTTGTTGGTTTTTTTTAATTTTAATTATTAAACTGTTCTTATCCCAACCCACGAGCGTTACCCTTCTGATTCTCTCCCCATCCCACTGGTGAGGGAGTGAGCGAGCGAGCGGCTGTGTGGGGCTGAGCTGCCGGCTAAACCACGACACTACTGGAGAGAGTGCAGCAAAGGGCCATGAAGATGATGAAGGGACTGGAGCATCTCTCCTATGAAGAAAAGCTGAGAGCTGGGATGGAGAAGAGAAGGCTCAGGGGGGATCTCACTAATGTATATAAATAGCTGAAGGGAGGGTGCAAAGAGGACAGAGCCAGGCTCTTTCCATTGGTGCCCAGTGACAGGATGAGAGGCAGTGGGCACAAACTGAAACATAGGAGGTTCCATCTGAACATCAGGAAAGTCTTTTCTTTTTTTTTTTTTTTTGACTGTGAGGGTGACCGAGCACTGGAACAGGTTGCCCAGAGAGCTTGTGGAGGCTCTCTCCTTGGAGATATTACAAAAGCCATCTGAACATGGTCCTGGGAAACTGGCTCTAGGTGACCTTGTTTGAACATGGGGGTTGGATCAGATGACCTCCAGATGTCCCTTCCAACCTCAAGCATTCTGTGATAACACAGCTCTAGAAGGTGCATGGCTAGTGTGCCTTAAATAGAAAACTTGTAACTCTGCATTCTCACACTATTCTGCGAGCACCATAATGTAATAACAGTGCTCTAGGTCTGTAGTTAGTAGGTGCTAATTTACCATAGATTCTAACAGGTTTGTGTGGTAGATTGACACTGGCAAGCAACTGAGCACCCACCTGCTGCTTACGCACTTTCCCCCCACCCGAGGAGAAAATGAAGAGCAAAAGTAAGAAAAATGCATGAGTTGTGATAATGACAATTTAATAAGGGAAAAAACACACCCACAGAAAAAAAAATCAAAAAAACCAAGTGATGCAAAGGCAAGCACTCACCACCTCCCAGAAGCAGACTGATGCTCAGCCCATCTCTGAGCAAGAGCTACTTTGGAAAATCTATCCCACAGTATTTTTTTTCTGAGTGTTATGTCATATGGCACGGACTATCCCTTTGGTCAGTTTGGATCAGCCATCCAGGTTGTGTCCCCTCCCAAGTTCTTGCTCATCCCCAGTCTGCTAGCTTGGGGTGGGGGTGGGGGGGAAGAGGCAGCAAGAAACAGAGAAAGCCTTGAGCTAAGTGGTGTGCTGTTCAGCAATAGTCTAAACACTGATGTGTTATCAACACTCTTTTGGTCACAAATTGAAACAGCACAGCTGCTATGAAGAAAGTTAATTCCATCCCAACAAAACCCAGTACACTCCATATCCTTCAATTTCCCACATTTGCAGTGAAGTTATAGTGTTCTTTAAGACAGAAATGTTCATCAGGTTATTCATAATTATGTTTATTAGGTTTTGTTAGCTTTCCTGTGCACTGGTTTTGGCTGGGATAGAGGTAATGCTCTTCATAGCAGCTTGTATGGGGCTATGTTTTGGATTTGTGCTGAAAATAGTGTTGGTAACACAGGGCTGTTTTAGTTCCTGATGAGCAGTGCTTACACAGAGACAAGGCCTTTTCTGTTCCTCACACCACCCCACCAGTGAGTAAGCTGGGGGTGCACAAGAAGCTGGGAGGGGACACAGCCAGGACAGCTGACCCCAACTGGCCAAAGGGATATTCCATACCATATGATGTCATACTCAGTATATAAAGCTTGGGGAAAAAAGAAGGAGGGGGGGGAACATTTGGAGCAATGGCATTTGTCTTCCTGAGTAACCGCTACGCATGATGGAGCCTTGCTTTCCTGGAGATGGCTGAACACCTGCCTGCCAATGGGAAGCAGTGAATGAAGCCCTTATTTTGCTTTGCTTGTGTGCACAGCTTTTGCGTTCCCTGTTAAACTGTCTTTATCTCAACGCTGAATTTTCTCACTTTTCCGATTCTCTCCCCCATCCCACCGGGGTGGGGGGGGAGCGAGTGAGCGAGCGGCGGTGTGGTGCTTGAGTTGCCAGCTGGGGTTAAACCATGACACCCAACGTGGGGCTCAAAGGGTTTGAGATAATGACAGATTTAATTGGAATGTGCTAGATTGAATTTATAGCTGTTATTGCTGTTTAGCTATTAATTGACAGGCTTGCCCTAGAGCTTGCTTGCCTTACTGTATATTTGAGTCTAGTGCTTGTTAGTGGCTGCTTTTTGCTTTCGCTGCTTGCTGTACCTGGGAACATTTTGATAACAGCAACAGCAGATGGCCAGGGCATCGCTGCTATTTCTGTGCTGCTGACTGGACAGGCTGGAACTCCAGCGTGAACTTGAGCCAAAAGGACTGTGACCTGTGGATGAAGCAACATGGGAGCAGGACACCCTGAAGTGTCTGTAGCCATGGATAAGTCCACACCAGAGCAGGTACATCTCGAAGCGTCTGTGGCCGTGGTTATGTCTGTGCTGCAGCAGAAATACCTCTGAAGGATGGTGGCCCAAGGATAAGTCCATGCTGCAGCAGGTACACTGTGAAGCATCATTGGCTGTGCATGAGGTCATCCTGGAGCACCTCAAAGCGTGTGGCCATGGATAAGCCCATGACAGAGCAGGCACGCCCCTGGAGGGACTGCAGCCATGGTCAAGGCCATGTTGGAGCAGGTTCACTCCTGAAGGGACTGCAGCTGTGGGTAAACCCATGCTGGAGCAGGTATATCTCTGAAGGCATTGTGGCCCATGGAGAAGGCCACGCTGGAACAGGCATATCTCAAAGTGACTGTGGCTATGGCTAAGTCTATGCCACAGCAGGTGTACCCCTGGAGAGACCGTGGCTCATAGATAAGCCTTCACTTGGAGGACATACACGCCTAAGGGACTGCAGTTTGTGGATAAGTCCAAGCTGGAGCAGGGGTGAGGGGAGGAGTTCATTGCAATGTTAAACCCTATAACCTGGCCCAAAGGGACGAGGGGTGGAGAGTGTAATGGATATACCTACGAACCTAAGGCAAAACCTGTCATATTTAACCCCAAGAGGTTTCAGTCTGCCCTAAGCTAAGATTGAATGCTGCTCACAGGGGAGATACAACAACTACCTATCTAGAGAATCAATCATAAGTCATCTAGTTTAGGCACAGGCAGGTAGCTTTTGATATGGGACCAGAGACGTTGACTTAAAGGCACGGGCAGGCCTCTGCCTTTTAGAAATATCACAAATCCGTAGAAAGTGCTTCAGCATCTACATTTTCAAGCTGTCCACAGCTACCTGCTGAACCATTTGACCGGTTTATGCCCAAGCACAGCACTAACCTGCACAGGCCAGACTGTTTCTTTCTCCCTCCCACTCTTTACTAATAGGAAAAAACCCCATTGCATTATAAGATAGGACATTATCAGCTCCACCTCACAGACAAAGCAGCTTGTGACTGAAGTCCTTTAACAAAGCAGTAACATGTACCTCTTCTGAGAAAGAAAGCCAAGTTCATCTTTACCTTGGGCAGGAAGTCTATAAAGATGAAAAAATTAAATCACACATGGTCAGTGTTCTGATGCTCCTGCTTTTAAGAAGCTGAGTGATAACTGGAAAACAAGTGTTATAATATTAATTACTTAAAGGAGAGTAAGTACAGGCTGTTCAGTCCAGTGATGATCTACAAAAAAATAAGATCAGACTGCAAAAGAGACATCTCTCAGCCCTTACCCAATGTTTCACTATACTGCTAATACAACCTATTCCCAGGTTCCAAACTTTATGACCAGTAAACCCACTACAGTAAAAACTCTGGATTTTCCACTACCTGTTTGTTTTTCCTTCTCTGCCCTCACTTTCACTTTCAAGCAACCCAGTACAAGACACCCAGATAAGAAAAGTTCCCTTCCTGTTTTCAGTTACTGCAAACAAGAAGGAAAGGTTTCCATAGGGAAGTACAAGCACCTCTGCCTTATTTGCTACTCAGGGACAACTGTGCTAGTGATATCCGGAACACCTGTCATAGTGACTAAAGACAAAGCCTTTTTTGTGTGCACACTTTATTTGGAGGGGAACAAACACCACCACCCCTTCTATTTAAGGCATTCTACAATACCCTTCCTACCTGCTTCCTCTACAGTCCCTGTAATAGCCATTAAGCCTCAGAAGATTCCCCAAAAGACTGGGGAGGTCTACTTCTGTAGTTGGAGGAATCAGATACAGAGATGCCAGTGACCAACTCATAGTGGGCATCTGCTATCGACCTCCTAATCATGATGACGAAGGTGACGAAGCGATATTTGGGGCACTAAAGCAAGCTTCTCGCCAACAAAACCTGGCCCTTATGGGTGACTTCAACTATGCAGACATCTGCTGGAAGAACAATAGGGCAGCTCGCATGTCATCCACCAAGTTCCTGGAATGCATAGAGGACTGTTTCCCGATACAAATGATAGACGTGCCAACCAGGAATGAGGCGCTGCTGGACTTGCTATTCACAAACCGAGAAAACCTGCTTTGTAATATCTCGGTTAGTGATAGCCTTGGCTGCAGTGACCACAATATTGTGGAGTTCGGGATCCTGCTGAGTGTGCTGAAGGTCAGCTCTAAGACAAGGGTTCTGGATTTTAGCAGAGCAAACTTCAGTTCACTCAGGGCTCAGTTAGGAGGGATTTTGATGGGAAGCTTCCATGGAATACAAAGGAGCTAGTGAGTGCTGGGAGTTCTTCAAGAACTCTCTACTGGAAGCACAAAGCCAATTTATCCCCTACAAAGGAAAGGGAAGTAAGTGGAGCAAGAGGACCCCTTGGCTCAACCATGACCTCCTGGGTCTACTCAAATCCAAAAGGGAGGCATACCAGAGATGGAGAAGTGGAGGATTATCCATCGAAAGCTACAAGGGCACTGCCAGAGCATGCAGAGATGCAGTTAGAAAAGCAAAAGCCCAGCTCGAATTGAAACTGGCCGTAGATGTCAAAAATAACAAGAAAGGTTTCTTCAGGTATGTTAACCACAAGCAGAAAAAGAAGGAAAACATAGGCCCACTGTTAAACAGAAAAGGAGAGTCAATCACCAACAATGCAGAAAAGGCAGAGGTCCTCAACACCTTCTTCACCTCTTTCTTTACCAGCGCTGTCGGGTCCCAGGCTTTGGGAACAAAATTGCCGGTTGATCCAAACACCGACCTGCCGTCAGTGAAGGAAGAGTTAGTACGTGAATTATTACAGGAGCTTGACCCCTACAAATCAATGGGCCCAGACGATATCCACCCAAGGGTGTTGAGAGAGCTGGCTGACATCATCGCAAGGCCGCTCTCCATAATCTTTGAGAAGTCATGGAGAACAGGGGATGTCCCAGGGAACTGGAGGAAGGCAAATGTTACCCCTATCTACAAGAAAGGCTCGAGGGAGGATCTGGGTAACTATAGGCCCATCAGCCTTACTTCAATCCCTGGGAAAGTTATGGAACGAATCCTCCTGGGGGCCATCACAAGTCAAATGAAGCACATGATTGGGAAAAGCCAACATGGCTTCACTAAGGGCAGATCGTGCTTGACAAACCTGGTAGCCTCCTATGACAAAGTGACTTGCCTGGTTGACATGGGGCAGGGGTTGGACATTGTCTACCTGGACTTCTCCAAGGCCTTTGATACAGTCCCCCACAGCCTCCTCCTGGAGAAATTAATGCATTATGGCCTAGACAAGTGGTCTGTGCAGTGGGTGGGGAACTGGCTGACAGGCTGCACCCAAAGAGTGTTGGTAAATAGTTCTTTTTCCAAGCGGCAACCTGTCACAAGTGGAGTCCCCCAGGGATCGATATCAGGCCCAATGTTATTCAATATCTTTATAAGTGATCTGGATAATGGCATCAAGTGTAGCCTGATGAAGTTTGCTGATGACAGCAAGTTGAGTGGGGGAGTAGACACTCGGGAAGGGAGAGCTGCTCTGCAGGATGATCTGGATAGGCTGGAAGAGTGGGCCAGCAAGAACCTTATGAATTTCAACAAGGACAAGTGTAAGGTCATGTACCTGGGAAAACATAATCTGGGAGTGCAGTACAGACTGGGATCCACCTGGCTGGAGAGCAGCTCTGTGGGAAGGGAGCTGGGGGTCATGGTGGACAGAAAGCTCAACATGAGCGAACAGTGTGCTGCTGCGGCCAAGAAGGCCAACAGGATGCTGGGTTGCATCAAAAAGGGCATCACCAGCAGAGATAAAGAAATCATTATCCTGCTCTACTCAGCACTTGTCAGGCCACACCTGGAGTACTGTGTGCAGTTCTGGTCCCTGCTATACAAAAAGGATGTGGACAGGCTGGAAGGGGTCCAGAGAAGGGCCACCAAGATGGTCAAAGGACTGGGAAGCCTGCCATATGAGGATAGGCTGGGAGAGCTGGGTTTGTTCAGCCTTGAGAAAAGGAGGCTTAGAGGGGATCTCATCACCGTGTACCAGTACTTAAGGGGTAGCTACAAAGAAGATGGAGACTCCCTTTTTACAAGGAGTCACATGGAGAGGACAAGGGGGATGGACACAAGTTGCTCTTGGGGAGATTCCGATTGGACACGAGAGGGAAATTTTTCACAGTGAGGACAGTCACCATTAGAATAATCTCCCCAGGGAAGTGGTTGACTCAGCCACGTTGGACACTTTTAAGACTCAGATGGATAGAGTGCTGGGCCGTCTTGTCTAGACTGTGCTCTTCCCAGAAAGGTTGGACTAGATGATCCCTGAGGTCCCTTCCAACCTGTGATTTTGTGATTCTGTAACTCAAACTCATATTGGAAGTCTGTAGGAAAGGAAAAGGAGAGACTCAGCTCAAGTCTCCCAGCTACTTGGTAATCCTTCATTCTCTATCTGAAAGGCCCTGGGATCCTATGCCAACAGGCATAAACAGATCAAACAAGCTCAGAAGAAACTAGCACAGCAAGTTTTAATTAGACCATGGAATATATAACAGCTTCAGTCACTGAAGCAACATGTGTCCTTACTATCAGCATCACAACTACACAAGACACCTACAAATTGCCAAGAGCATTTTGTGAATGAATGCATCTCCCACAGGACATATCTTTCCAATTAAAGACTTATCCTGGGTAACTAATTTGTTGTGCCACTCAATACTTTTTTTTTTCTATTATACAATTTGAAGAATTAATGCAAAGACCCACACTCCTTCTATCCTTTCGCCCTAGAATTTCCACTTAGTGTGGGGACAGTCACAGTTGCTGCAGTCTGACGCTTGTTTTAAAGCATCAATTTAGTTATTCTTAAATGTTTATGTGGTATTATCTTATGGATGGGTTGAGTTGTTTTTTTGGGGGGGGACCTGGTTTGAATGTTGTTGTTTTCTAAAGAAAGAAGCAATTTTCTAAAAGATTAACCCAGTAGTTTTATTTTCCTCAAACTACTCCATGGAAGATTCTCAACCTACTGCAACCCTTAACTGTTGAGTAGTTTACTACTCTGTCTTGGCTTTCCACTTCTGTATGCATACACAGTGTTTAAGAGCAACCCATACCTTATTTGTAGTAGTAGCACTGGATCCTGGGACCACAGGCATGTTTGTCACTTGCACTAATAAGTAGTTACTGTCTATGAGAGGCCAAGCACCTTCCACTTTGCATGGCTGGAAGTGATCCTTAAAAGTTCTCAAATGTGGATCACCAAACAAGCCACAAAATAGATAAGTAGAAGTCTGTTCCTCTCCCCGATGTTCTCTGGTTCCTGTGTGGACACTGTAATTGCAGGAATCATGGGTCACTTCAGGGTTGGTAGAAGATGAGTGTCCATCCTTGGAACAGTTTTTCTGGCTCATGAGGTCACTAATTCCAAGCACTACAGAATGGTAGACTAGATTTCCATGGCATATTTTGGAATTGTGATAGGTACAAGCAGCATATGCCCACAGGGCCCTGCAAAACTCCAAATCAAAGCCATCAATAGCAGAGTTTAGATATGAAGTTAAGGACATAAAGTCTATGGTGCACTTCTGGATTCAACAAGGTGTTTGAAGCTGGCAGTCAGCTAAGCACAAAACAGAAGGCAGAGGGAAATCAAGCAAACCTCTTACATTGCAATATCCCCTTCCACATCCACAATTACGACAGAAAACATTATAAAGACCTTAGAGTGCTAACCCATTGATTCAGGGAATAAATAGTTAAACGTTACTAATGCAATCTAGTGTAGCTCAACAAATGTTGGGGCCCGGAGCCAAAATTTAGCCAGGATAATGAGGTAGCCTTGGGCTGTAAGATAACAGGAACAGCCTGCAGATGACTAAAACTTGTTGCTTTGGGGGAGTCAGAAAAGCTTCAAGACAAGAAGTGCCTAAACAAAGTTACAATGAGATTTGACCTTAAGAAAAGCAGATGTAGAGAACCATAAAGATAAGGACACTGCAGAACTACCAAACTCACTTCTGGAAACCACCCCATGATCCCTGAGGTTCCACTCAGAAGCACCCAGGACAAACACACAACAGCCTCAGGACTGCCACTGTTGTAAGGGGCCTCAGGCAAGAATGCACTCAAGGACACAATCTTCGCAAGCCTGATGGGGAACGTCCTGGGGGGAGGATGCAAACAACCTAGCAGCAGGTGACAGTCGAAACCAAGACAAAAGGAACTAAGGACATCTCCTTCTAGATAAGAGTCAGAACACCAGTTGAAACCAACACACCTTGCAACACACTGTGACAAGATTACTGGATGGGCCAACTCATGTCCATATGTGGAAGAAGGGACTTAAAACACATGGGTAATTAAGATAATTAGTATAATTAGTTCCAGGAAATCTAATGCATATGTATATAACTGAGCAATACAAGCTTTGTCCATCATGACTTGTGATGTGCAAGTTAGGAGGCACGATCCCCCTTGCACCCAGCGCTGCAATAAACATACCTGCTTTATAACTCTCCGTGAGTTGTAGAGTTTGTTTCCGCACCTCACATTAAGGAGAACATTCTGTAAGAGAGAAAGAGGGGGTGGGGGGAGTGGGGGCATGCACAGCAAACAGGTGGTGTCACTGAAATCAGGAATGAACCTTATAACACCAATGTAGTGTTAAAAGGGAGGCATTCTTTATTTACGGCGCCGGATGCACGGAGGATCGCTCCTCCTAACGTGCGTAGGGATAAAATATATACATATTCATCATACGCAGATGTCATTTGCGCATACCTGTTGGTGTCAGGGGTCTCTGGATGAAGGATATACTCTTCTTCACTGTGTCCGCTAGTTAACCCTTGCTTTCACGCAAACTCAGTTCTGAGATTACGTATGTACTAGCCTTGAGGGATGGTCTGTTCTGGTTCAGTGTTTGCTCTGCAGTTCTTTATCTTTATAGCTCTGTACATTGGCTTTTCTTAAGGTCAAATGTCATCGTAACTTTGTTTAGGCATTTCTTATCTTGAGGCCTTTCTGACTCCCCCAAAGCAACAAGTTTTAGTCATCGTGCAGGCTGTTCCTGTTTCGGCTACCTCATTATCTTGGCTAAGTTTTGGCTCTGGGCCCCAGTATTTGTTGAGCTACACTAGACTGCATTAGTAACACCCAACCATTTACTCCCTGAATTATTGATACCTAAAAAATGAGGCTTTAATCCTTAAAACAGAGGTTTGGACCCTAAAAGCGAGGGTTTGGGATCTAAAAATTAGGCTTTGAGCCTTAAAAGAGGGGTTCTGACAGAAATACATTGTCTATTGTTTCATTCGCATTAATGATTAACTAATGACTAAAATACAGATCAAAGAATATACTAATTTGTATACTCCATGTCTCCAGACTTGATGTCCAGTTGGATAGGGCTATCCAAGGAGTATAGCGACATCCATGGTTGGTTAATTTCATCACCCTGGTTACATTTCCCCCCTTTGAAAGTTTTGAGATTATTTTTCTCAACACTTTCACTACAAACTAGTACTCAATATCCTACCGCTAGTTACCCTATAATATCAATGCCTGTTAACCTCTATGTGATAGGGATTTCCCTATCAAAATTCTCTGGACCATATTTTCCATTTGCCAGTGCAAGAGTGACCTTTCAATTCATCGCCATCTCTTTTGATAGAACCTTCTTTAGACAAGAATAGACAAGGAGGATTATCAGAACCACGACCAGCAAGAGCAACACCGTGCTTATTATAGATATTACCCAGGAGCTGAGATTCCGTCCCAGTCCATTAAATATCTTACCAATCAAATTTTCCTGCATATCCTGTTGAATTTTGTGAGCGTCTTTTTCTACTTGTCCTAACAGACTCAAATCATGTTCGACACCCTGAGTTACATTCGGGATATGTATGCAGCAATGGTCTATTTTATCCTTCAGATATCCACAGACTCCATGCTCTTTTAGCAAGAGCATATCTAAGGCTATCCTATCCTGCAATGTCATTTTATAAAAATAATCACCCTTTTTTTGAGCCTCTGCACTTATCTCCTCTTTTCCTATCGAGAAGTTTCCACACCAAAACAAACACCCATTTACAGAAAAACTTATACATATTTTAAAGTCAATTTAGCAGTCTCAGGGTCTCTATTGATGATTTTCCATGATGGTGCTTTCTTCACTCAAGTGTAGTGTATCCATGGTTGCACTCCTTCTACTCTGATTGCAGTGTAGGTTGTTAACAGTACCTGTAAAGCTCCTTTCCACTTCTGCAGTGGTTCAGAGTTCCAGGTCTTTATGTACACAAAATCACCTGGCTGATACTGATGTATAGGCGTATCCAAGGCAAGCGATCTAGCCAACACAATATATCTCTGGAGAGCTCCAAGCGTTTTTCCTAAAGAAGCCAAATACACTTTTAAATCTGTTTCCCCTGCTACCTTCATATCCCCTGGGATGGGAGGAATTTGATAAGGTTTGCCATACAAAATCTCATATGGGCTTACACCATCTTTAGATCTTGGTTGAATTCTAATTCTCAAGAGAGCCAATGGCAAGGTCTGTGGCCATTTTAAAGACACTTCTTGACAGATCTTACTTATTTGCCTCTTTAGTGTTTGGTTCATCCTCTCAATTTTCCCACTTGATTGTGGTCTCCAGGGGGTATGTAGGTCCCATTTTATACCCAAAATTTTACTAATTTGTTGAACAACATCTGCCACAAAATGTGGTCCCCTATCAGAGGACATTCCCATTGGCACCCCAAATCTTGGTATTATTTCCTTCAGCACTATTTTAACTACTTCTCTAGCTTTGTTGGTGTGGCAAGGGAAAGCTTCTGTCCATCCAGAAAATGTATCAATCAGCACTAACAAATACCTATATCCATTTTGTCTGGGTAACTCAGAAAAATCAATTTGCCAATAATCTCCGGGAGAATTTCCTTGTTTCGATAATCCTAAAGGTGGTTTCTTTTTTGGTTCAGGGGTTTATTTTTAAGACAGATTGGACACTTAGCCACTATGGATTTAACTAGTCCTGTCATCCCTACACACACTACCGAGGTTTTTAAACTCGAAGCCGTAGCATCTATGCCCCAATGTATTTGCTCATGTTTTTCTTTTGCAAGTTCTGTCATAATTTGCGGGGTCACTATTACCTGCTTTTCTGGTGTTACCCACCATCTTTCTGCATTTTGTGATGATTCTAACTGTTCTGCTAATTGCTCATCCAATTTATTGTACCTCAGTTTCAAGTTCGGAATTTTTATCTGTTTTACTGGTACTAGTGCAAGGATACCTTGTTCTGCAGCCTCCTTTGCAGCTTTAGCTGCCAATCAATTACCTATGTTTACAGCCGTCTGACCAAATTGATGAGCTTTGCAATGCATTACCACCACTTCTTTTGGTTTCTGCACATCTTCCAGAAGTTGGAGAATTTCTTCTTTATGTTTTATCGATGATCCTTGGACTGATAGCACACCAAATGCATATTTGGAATCAGTCCAGATATTTACCCTTTGTCCTTCTGCCGTTTGCAGAGCCTGCTTCAATGCCACCAATACTGCTTTCTGTGCTGAGGTGTTTGCAGGCAGCGTCTCTGACTCCATTACCCTGGTGGAGGTAACGACAGCATATCCGGCCATTTGATTCCCTTCTTGCACAAAGCTGCTTCCATCTGTAAACAATTCCAGATCAGGATTTTCCAGAGGTTCATCTCTCAGGTCCGGTCTGCTGGAAAAGACTTGTCCAATAGTTAGCAGGCAATCATGTTCTAAATTTCCCATAGGATTTTCTGCTGACAGGAACATTGCTGGATTAACAAACGAACGGAGCACGAACTAGTGTCTGTCCGCTTTGTAAGCATTGTTGTTTGCCAAAAGGACTGTCGTGGTTCAGCCCCAGTCAGCAACTAAACACCACGCAGCTGCTCGCTCACCCCCCCCCCCCCCACCCCTGTGGGATGGGAGACAGAATCAGAAGAGCAAAAACAACAAAAAAAGAAAACTTGTGGGTTGAGATAAGAACAGTTTAATAATTAAAATAAAATAATAATAATAATGATAATAAAAAGGAAAAGGAAAAAAAGGAAAAAAAGGAAAAAAATCCAGAAACACAAACAATACAACCGCTCACCACCCGCCGACCGACGCTGCCGGTCCCCGAGCCGTGATTGCTGCCTCCCTCCCCCGGCCTTTTTTCCTTCGGTGGAAGGCAGGAACACTATCTTATTAATTGCCTAGACTTTAGTTGTATCCTTTGCGGGGCAGGTACATCCTTACCTGACTTGCCCTGGGTTAGGTTTTATTGTTGTCGGTATAATCAGGCTGTGTTCCTTGGTTAAGAAAATAAGCGGACAAAGTAGTGGAATGCTAAAGAAGAGCCCTTTAGTCTGCATTTTAGCCCGTTGGAAGGACATAGGAGGACCGCCAGGTGGCGGTATGGATAAGAAAGCTTTAATAAAGTATTGTAATCAATGGTGGCCCTTGTATAAATTAGACGATGGAGAGAAATGGCCCTTTAACGGACCACTGAATTATAATACCTTATTGCAATTGCTGTTGGTTTTGAGGAGAGAGGGGAAGTGGGATGAGGTCTCGTACATGGACATGTTCTTTACCCTCCAAAGTCACCCCGAGTACTAAACCGACTGTGGACTGACAGTCCCGCAGGACCCAATGATGTTAGCTTTAGAGAAGGAGAATAAGAAAGAAGGGAAAGGAAAGTTGAAGAGATGTTGCTCAGCATGTAGCATAGGGCAGAGATGTATGAAGCCAGGGAAGGTAAGAGATCCTGAAACAGGGGATCTACCAGAATATTATAAACCACCAGAAAGAGGCTGGACCCAGCTAAGGGCACAACAAGAGGAGAGTGAGGGTTCCAGTCCTGGAACCCCTCCAGGGAGTCCAGTATCCTCTCATACCCGGAGTAAGAAGGAACAAGTAGTATTGCAGGTGCCCCTAAGGCAAGCAGTAGGACCGGGGGAGATCCTATCCTGACACAAGTTCCCTTTTCCTCGTTTGATCTCAAAACATGGAAAAATATGGTGAAAAGTTACCAAAGTGACCCTGTGGGGGTAACCAGGCATTTCCAGTTCCTGGTAAAACAGCATAATCCTGATTGGAGTGATATTCAGTCATTATTAGACCATATGACAGAAACTGAAAAGCAGCTAATCTTAAAAACGGCCCAAGATCTGGCTAATGATCATCTTGAGGGTACAGGAGGGGACATAAAAGAACACTTTCCCTTACAAAATCCACATTGGAACCCTAATAGAGGGGCCCACATGAGGTTATTGAATGAATACAGGGACTGGATCATAAAGGGAATGGAGCGGGCCATCCCTGAAACAATCAATTGGTCAGCCTTATATACCGTTCGGCAAGGCCCAAAGGAAATCCCCTCGGAATTTTTAGATAGATTACGGGACACTGTGAGGCGACACACTCCTCTAGACCCAGGATCGGAGATAGGAATCCAGCAGTTAGTGTCTCTATTCATTGGACAATCAGCAAGTGATATCTGGAGGAAGTTGCAGAAATTGAGGCCAGCAGAAAGTAGAAATGTGGATATTTTATTAGATGAAGCATGGAGAGTGTTTAGCAATAGAGAAGAGGAAGACCGAAGGAAAGACAGGCGAGCATTGGTAGTGGCACTACAAGAGAGTAAAGGCTTCAAAAGTGGGAGACCTAAGAGGCCTTTGGGAAAGACCAATGTGCATGGTGTAGACAGAGGGGACATTGGAAAAATGAGTGTCCAGAGAAACGGAGAGGGAAGGGAAGGTGTCATGGTTTTAGCTGGGATAGAGTTAATTTTCTTCACTGCAGCTGGTGCAGTGCTGTGCTTTGGACTTAGTATGAAAACAATGTTGATAACACACAGATGTTTTGGTTGTTGCTGGGCAGTGCTTGTACTAGTCAAGGACTTTTCCAGCTTCCCATGCTCTGCTGGGTGCACAAGAAGCCGGGAGGGGAGGGGGCACAGCCAGGAGAGCGGATTCAAACTGGCCAAAGGGCTATTCCATATCATGTAACATCATGCCCAGTATGTTACCTGGGAGGAGCTGGCCGGGGGAGGGAGGCAACAATCACGGCTCGAGGACCGGCAGCGTCGGTCGGCGGGTGGTGAGCGGTTGTATCGTTTGTGGTTTTATCTTTTTTCCCTTTGCCTTTTAATTATATTATCATTATTGTTATTACTATAATAATCATTGTTATAATTATCTTATTCTAATTATTAAACTGTTCTTATCTCAATCCACAAGTTGGTTTTTTTTATTTTGCTCTTCCAATTCTCTCCCCCATCCCAGAGGGGTGGGGGGAGTGAGCGAGCGTCTGCGTGGTGTTTAGTTGCTGACTGGGGCTGAACCACGACAGTCCTTTTTGGCACCCAACATGGGGCTCGAAGGGTTGAGATAATAACAGTTGCTGGTCACAGCATAGACTCTGTTCTCAATATTAGTTTATCCGATCTGCACCATGCTCTTGTATTTGCTGTGTCTGTTACAGACTGGTGCTGGTTTTTGTGGTCTGCTGTGCTCTGCAGTGATTAGAGATGTTTTGCCTGGGAGAGTTGTTTTTAAAACATTGGCCTTGAGTTTTATTTGGTATTTGAAGTTTATATTGAAGCCGTTACTGTACGTCAGCTACCACCTCATGGATACAATTAGCAATTATACCGCCTTCTCTGAGGGTTTTTTTATGGAGGAAATACAGAATGGCACCTTAGCTACCATCTTCTATAATGCCTACTCTTTCATTACAACAACTTTTCAGCATCCATCCATTTCCTGGCCACATCACATTCAGAGAAAGCTGACAGAGTTTCATCTTTCCCTTGTATCATCTGATATAATTTTGACAAGTTTTTCAGTTTTAGAATCACGTTCCTTACACCAAACAATATCTGCCCCCCCCCAGTTCTTCAACATCACTGTTCACATCCCTATTATCCACTTCTCCATCTTCCCTGTTTCCACCCTGATCATTACCTCCCCATAGAGTTCCCTGTCCCTGGGCTACTAATAATCCTACATCATCTTCCTCTTCCACTGGCTCTTTGTGTTTTTATACCTTTTACCAATACTACATGCAGAACAACATTGTTTAGGTGTTTGTCCCAAATTGATTCTAAAGCCAAAACATTTGCAGCCACGTTCTTTTCTACTTTTCCAACCATTCTGCAACATGAAAAACAACTCCACATATGGTATCTCATCCCATTTTCCTTCTCTTTTACAAAACAACATTAACTGTAGCATAGTATTATTACATTATAATAATATAGTATTATTATAGTATTATATTTCAAAGTATACATCGGCCACCAATGATTACAATACTCAGTTAACTGCTTCCTTGTGAGGGGATCCCCCCCTTCTTCTATGCTTCAGTAAACACCCTAAAGGTGATTCCTTTAAGATGTCTCCTTTAGATGATTCCCCACCCATATTAAATGTGAGTTCCAAAACAACTATCTGATCCAAACATGCAAAACCAAATCTGCCGTTCCGATAACCAAGCCAAAATTCAGAGACCACTCAAGACAATTAACCAAATTGGGGACTCGAACCCCTTTCAGTGGGACTCTAACCCACTCCTTAAACTTCAGGGACTCGAACCCCTTTCTAAACCAACTAGGGGACTCAAACCCCCCCAACCAGAAAACATACTTTGCAAAATTCTTTTTCTCTTAATAATTGACCAAAACCAATATTACAAGCACCGGTACTTAAAACCAAATTAAAATCACAATTTCCAATTAAACAAACTTTCCCTTCCTATGCAGGCAGGTGTCTCATCCCCACAAATATAATTCAAGCAAACAGATATGCATCCCACAAGAAACATTTCTCTGCTCAGTAAGCAGAGCTTTGTGTTTTCACTTTCCTGCACTTAGATTTTCTACCTGGACTGTAAGCAATTCACAGCTTAGGTTTCTACACATTAATAATGCCTAGCCCATTTCTGGATTTAGGTAAAGAAATGTCTTGCCAAAGCCACAAAGGAGAATAAAAACAACAAACGAGATCTAGAAATCTAGTGGCAGATGAAAATGTCTACAAAACTGAAACCTTAAGGAGGATGATCATAGAAATGCATGCTCCTGGATGTAGTAAGGAGATAGCACTGATCTGCTCAGTCCTTTAAAGCCAGGGGATTGTGTGGATATGTGATCAGAAGCAGAAATTTAGAAAAGCAATAAATCTTAATATAGAAAATTGAGGTACTTCAGGTACTACTGGATTAGGCAACAGCTGTGTGAAGGCTCTGAGGACTGCAGTGGTAGATTGAGCTGTCTTAAATTCTTTAACAGTTATAAAGGTTGTAGCCCCCATAAATTAACAAGTTCTTATTTTTGCAGATGGGGTGAGATTTTGCAACTTAATACTCAATATATGCCATTAGTTGGTTGGTATAATTAGTTATTGTACTTTTTCACTATGTCATTTTAGAGAAATTGTATACTGATGGCAGGATTCAATTAGAAGATGTTAGACTGAAATGAAAATGACGAGTTCAATATGTGAACTCTAAAATGTGAAAAGTTATCACTAAAACTGTTACTATTATCAAAGCAACAATCAAAAAATTTATTTTATTACTGTTTATGACCACATATAGCTTAAATAAAGAAAAATAATGACTATCTTATAATACACACATCCTGAGACACCACAGGCTAAATATATTAATGGAAAAGTATTTTCCCTTCTTCATGCACCCACTTAACAAATTCTGAGTCAACTTAAGCCAAAATAATTTCTTTTCTTGTCCTAAAATTAAAGCTTCCTGTTTAAATAACATTTTCCAACATTTGCCTTGTTCATTTTGTTTTATATCACCTTATTTCCCCTACCCGTACATCTTTCACTCATCTACTAAAGCTATTTCTAAAAGCGTAAGCCAAACAACATGCACCAAAGAACAGACATCCAAGACTGTGGTTCCAAGAGTCTAATTCTTGGTAGTATTGTGGTGGGTTGACTTTGGCTGGCTGCCAGGTGCCCAACAAGCTGCTCTATCACTCCCGCTTCATCCACAGGATGGGGGGAGAAAATATGATTAAAAGCTCGTGGGTCAAGATAAGGACAGGGAGCTCACTTATCAATTGCCCTCACAAGCAAAACAGACTCTACTTGGGGAAATTAATTTAATTTATTGAGACCAAAACTAAAAACACCTTTCCCCTGCCCCCCCTTCTTCCCAGGCTCAACTTCACTCCCAACTTCTCTACCTCCTCCCCTCCGAGCAGCACAGGGGGATGGGGAATGGGGGTTGCAGTCAGTTCATAACATTTTGTCTCTGCCATGCCGGTCTCCTCACACTCTTCCCTGGCTCCAGCGTGGGGTCCCTCCCAAGGGAGACAGTCCTTCACGAACTTCTCCAATGTAAGTCCTTCCCATGGGCTGCAGTTCTTCACAAACTGCTCCAGTGTGGGGCCTTTCCATGGGGTGCAGTCCTTCAGGAATGGGCTGCGCCAGCGTGGGGTCCTCCACGGGCTGCAGGTGGATATCTGCTCCACTGCGGACCTCCATGGGCTGCAGGGGGACAGCCTGCCTCACCATGGTCTTCACAATGGGCTGCAGGGGAATCTCTGCTCCAGCACCTGGAGCACCTCCTCCCCTTCCTTCTTCCCTGACCTTGGTATCTGCAGAGTTGTTCCTCTCACATAGTCTCATTCCTCTCTTCCAGCTGCTGTTGCGCAGCATTTTTTTTTCCCTTTCTTAAATATGGTATCACAGAGGCGCTACCACCGTCCCTGATTGGCTCAGCTTTGGCCAGCGGCTGGTCCATCTTGGAGCCAGCTAGCACTGTTTCTATTGGACATGGAGGAAGCTTCTGGCATCTTCTCACAGAAGCCACCTATGCAGTCCCACTGCTACCAAAACCTTGCCATGTAAATCCAATACAGGTATACTGAATAGCTCTTGTATTAAAGCATGCTTTCTGAGAAACTTGGACTATATGAAACAGTGAATTAAAGACAGGTTGCAGCCTTCCAACTGAATTCCCTTGCTTTTGACAGCCTATTAATCTGTACGGTGTGCGCTTGGCACTTTTAAATCAAAACAATATATCTATAACTTAAGCTGGTTTTTCAAACATGAGGCAAAATGCTGTACATGGAACTTGAGAGAAGCAAAATCATACTTCCCATGAAACAGTTAATTCACTATAATTGTCAACACATGGCTCCTAAATCATTATCAAAGCATGTTCTGTTTCATTGCTCTTCACAGTATGTTTACTCATCTAGTTCACCATTTTAAGGATTGGAGCCCAATAGCATAATTAGCAGGCACTTAAAAAAAAAAAAAAAAGGAAAAATACCTTCTAAAGAACAGTTGTGCTCTTTACCTTCATCACACTCCCTGCCCTGTCTTTCAGCAGTACATTGTAGTAGCATTTGTACATTGTAGAGCAATTGAACTGTACTTTTTGGCAGCTGTCAGGATTTCTAGAAAGAAAGGTGTTTATTTTCAAGTGTTGGAAAATAACCAGTCACGTTTTGCCCTGATTGCTACCTAATCTTTTGTTCCCAATGAAGGCTGACAAATTCTTCCAAGAAGTGATGGCAAATGACTCCTCCTTGTTGCATGAATTTGGTTTAAGTTATTACCATGTCAGGCCTGTTAATTTAATTTCTTTTGGAATTCTGAAAAACTTGCAATGTAAATTAAAATGTTTACATTGGGGTTAGGAAGAGACAAAGGTTGAAACTTCATCCACTGAACCACCTGAGACACACATCTCCCATCTGCTGGTTTTGGCTGAGAAGGGGTTAATTCTCTTCACTATAGTGCCTGCAGTTCTTCACTATAGTGCCTGCAGTAGTCAGGGACCTTTCCAGCTTCCCACGCTCTGCCACGTGGGTGGGAGGCTGGGAGGGGCGGGGCCATGGCCGGGACAGCTGACCCTGACCGGCCAATAGGATGTTCATTCCATACCATGTGACACCATGACCAGTATATTAATGGGGGCGGTTGGGGTGCAGGGGGGGCAGTTGTGGCTCAGGGACTGGTGGCATTGGGTTGGGCGGTGAGCGGCTGCGGCACATGTGGTTTGTTTTGGTGGTTCATTCCCCCTCCGCCCCATGTTTTGCACCTCTCACTGTTTTCCTTTCCATTGCATTTTTGTTGTTGTTTTATTCTAATTATTAAACTGTTCTTATCCCAACCCATGAGCGTTACCCTTCTGATTCTCTCCCCCATCCCACCGGTGGGGGAGTGAGTGAGCGACTGCGTGGGGCTGAGCTGCCGGCTAAACCACGACAGTCTTTTTTGGTGCCTAACATGGGGCTCAAGGGTTGGAGATAACAACAGCTGCTGGCCACAGCACCATGTTGTCATTTTGACAGTTGGTGTTAAAGACTGGTGTTGGTTTGTTTAGTCTGCTGTGTTCTGCTGTGATTAGTAATGTTTTGCCTAAGGGATTTGTTATGCAAACACTCGTTTTCAGCTTTATCTGGTATTTGGGGTTTTTGCTGAAACCGTTACTCTACTCTGGATACCACCTTGTTGAGGCAATTAGCAATTATACCTCCTCCTTGGAGAGATCTTATATGGAGGGAATACAGAATGGTATCTTTGCTACTTTCTTCTATGATGTCTCCGCAACCTTTTTGTATCTTGAACATCCTTGGGTGGTTAAGGTGCACTTATTGTTATTATTTTGGGCATATTGTTTTGGTTTTGACTAAGCAACTTAAGAATATCACCCAGAAATCTGCCCCGAGGCTTGATAGTTACGAGTGGCAGGGCATGTGGGATAGCATGGGCAAATACCTAGGTGTCGCGGTTTAGCCGGCAACTCAGCCCCACACAGTCGCTCACTCACTTCCCCCATCAGTTGATGGGGGAGAGAATCAGAAGGGTAACACTCGTGGGTTGAGATAAGAACAGTTTAATAATTAAAAATAAAAAAACAACAACAAAAATGCAGTGGAAAAAAGAACAACGAGAGGCGCGAAACATGGGGGGGAAGGGGAACAAACTGCCGAAACAACCTGCATACGATGCAGCTGCTCACTGCCCTCCAACCCAACGCCGTGCCTCTTCCAAGCTGCAAACTGCCCCCCCTTAATATACTGGTCATGGTGTCACATGGTATGGAATGAACATGCCATTGGCCAGACGGGGCCAGCCGCCCCTGCCGTGGCCCTGCCCCTCCCAGCCTCCCGCCAATACGGCAGAGCTTGGGAAGCTGGAAAGGTAGCCGACCCCCACAGTGAGGAAAATTAACCCCTTCTCAGCCAAAACCAGCACATTCTCCACCCCTTATTCCATACCATTTACACCATGCCCAGGTCCCATACGATGCAATTCAGCCTTACCAACCACCACCCCTCCCCTTCCCATCCTTTAACATAAGAAACAGACATAATTCCCTTAGTTTATGGACCTTCCCTGTAAAATGTCCATGAAAATGTCCATTGAGTTCACCTAGTCCATGACCCTGGGCTCCATCTGTTGTATCAGTCTTTCAGGGTGGGAGAGATGATGTGTGTGGCGTTGGGTTGCTGCATACCGAGTCATGCATCGTTCCATCACTGCTGCGCTTAGCTTGTTTCACAGTTTTTCTTCCATGGATTGGGAGGCTTGTACTAGGATATCATTGATACAACACAGAGGTGACACACAATATTATATAGCAGTTCACATTGTGCCATTCAGTTCATTGACTGTTTTCACCCAAAATCAAATCCCCTTGAGGCACACATCGGATTTCTCCATCCTCCCGCATCACCCAAGTGCACCCAGATCCTCGAGCAAAAGCAATCCCACGAATGGGTTTGCCTTTGCCGGAGGCAGGAAGAACCCAGACTCTTTTCCCTAGCATATTTTTCACATGCACTACAGGGACTCTGTCCCCTTCCACAGTACATAAGTGTTCAGACTGGGCAGGGTCAACTCGATTGGCAGATCCCCTCATGTTGACTAACCATGTGGCTTTTGCTAAATGTGTATCCCAGTGCTTGAATGTTCCACCCCCATTGCTCTCAGTGTAGTTTTTAACAGTCCATTGAATCTTTCGATTTTCCCAGAGGCTGGTGTGTGATGGGGATGTGATACACCCACTCAATGCCATGCTCTTTGGCCCAGGTGTCTATGAGGTTGTTTCGGAAATGAGTCCCATTGTCTGACTCAATTCTCTCTGGGGTACCATGTCTCCGTCAGACTTGTTTTTCAAGACCTAGGAGAGTGTTCCAGGCAGTGGCATGGGGCACGGGGTATGTTTCCAGCCAGCCAGTCGTCGTTTCTACCATTGTAAGCACATGGCGCTTGCCTTGGCGGGTTTGTGGGAGTGTGATAGAGTCAATTTGCCAGGCCTCCCCATATTTATATTTCAGCCATTGTCCCCCATACCACAGAGGCTTTACCTGCTTCGCTTGCTTGATTGCAGCGCACATTTCACAGTCATGGATAACCTGTGCAATAATATCCATGGTCAAGTCCACCCCTCGATCACGAGCCCACCTGTATGTTGCATCTCTCCCTTGATGGCCTGAGGTGTCATGGGCCCACTGAGCTAGAAATAATTCACCCTTACGTTGCCAGTCCAGATCCACCTCAGCCACTTCAGTCTTGGCAGCCTGATCCACCTGCTGGTTGTTCCGATGTTCTTCAGTGGCCTGACTCTTGGGGACGTGAGCATCCACATGATGTACTTTCACAACCAGGTTCTCTACCTGGGCAGCAATATCTTGCCACAATGTGACAGCCCAGATGGGTTTGCATCTATGCTGCCAGTTGCTTTGCTTCCACTGCTGTAACCAGCCCCACAGGGCATTTACCACCATCCAGGAGTCGGTACAGAAATAGAGCACTGGCCACTTTTCCCATTCAGCAATGTCTAAGGCCAGCTGGATGGCCTTTACCTCTGCAAACTGGCTCAATTCACCTTCTCCTTCAGCAGTTTCTGCTACTTGTCATGTAGGACTCCATACAGCAGCCTTCCATCTCCGGTGCTTTCCCACAAGATGACGGGACCCATCAGTGAACAGGGCATATTGCTTCTCATTTTCTGGCAGTTTGTTATACAGTGGGGCTTCTTCAGCACGTGTCACCTCCTCCGGTGATAAATTTTTGCCTTCTGGCCAGTCCATAATCACTTCCAAGATTCCTGGGCGACTGGGGTTTCCTACTCGAGCCCGCTGGGTGATCAGTGCAACCCATTTACTCCATGTAGCATCAGTTGCATGGTGTGTAGAGGGGATGTTTCCTTTGAACATCCAGCCCAGTACTGGCAGTCGGGGTGCCAGGAGCAGCTGTGCCTCAGTACCAACCACTTCTGAAGCAGCTCGAACCCCTTCATATGCTGCCATTATCTCTTGTTCAGTTGGAGTATAGCGGGCTTCGGACCCTCTGTATCCACGACTCCAAAACCCTAGGGGTCGACCCCGGGTCTCCCCATGTGCTTTCTGCCAGAGGCTCCAGGTAGGGCCATTCTCCCTGGCTGCAGTGTAGAGCACATTTTTTACATCTTGTCCTGCCCGGACTGGCCCAAGAGCTACTGCATGGGCTGTCTCCTGTTTAATTTGTTCAAAGGCTTGTTGTTGCTCAGGGCCCCATTTGAAATCATTCATATTCTGGGTCACTTGATAAAAAGGGCTTACAGTCAGGCTGTAATTTGGAACATGCATTCTCCAAAAACCCACAATGCCCAAGAAAGCTTGTGTTTCCTTTTTTCTAGTTGGTGGAGACATGGCTGCTATTTTGTTGACCACATCCATTGGGATCTGACGATGACCATCTTGCCATTTGATTCCTAAGAACTGGATCTCTTGTGCAGGTCCCTTCACCTTACTTTGTTTTATGGCAATACCAGCTTTCAGGAGGATTTGGACTATTTTCTTCCCTTTCTCAAAAACTTCTTCTGTTCTATTGCCCCACACGATGATGTCTTCAATGTATTGTAGGTGTTCGGGAGCTCCACCTTGTTCCAAAGCATTATGGATCAGTCCATGGCAAATGGTAGGGCTGTGTTTCCACCCCTGGGGCAGTCAATTCCAGGTGTACTGGACACCCCTCCATGTGAAAGCAAACTGTGGCCTGCACTCTGCTGCCAGAGGGATGGAGAAGAATGCATTAGCAATATCAATCGTGGCATACCACTTGGCTGCCTTTGACTCCAGTTCGTACTGAAGTTCTAGCATGTCTGGCACAGCAGCACTCAATAGTGCAGTGACTTCATTCAGGCCCCGATAGTCTACCGTTAGCCTCCACTCTCCATTAGACTTCTGCACTGGCCATATGGGACTGTTAAAGGGTGAGTGGGTCTTCCTGATGACTCCTTGGCTCCTCAGTTGGTGAATGAGCCCATGGATGGGGATCAGAGAGTCTCGGTTGGTGCGATATTGCCGCTGGTGCACTGTTGTGGTGGCAATCGGCACCTGTTGTTCTTTGACCCTCAGCAACCCCACAATGGAAGGGTCCTTTGAGAGACCAGGCAAGGTAGACAGCACACCTGTACCCTTTTGGGTCCTTGAAATACCCTCTCCTGAGGTAGTCTATGCCAAGGATGCACGGAGCCTCTGGGCCAGTCACAATGGGGTGCTTCTGCCACTCATTGCCAGTTAGGCTCACTTCGGCCTCCAATACTCTTGGGATCCCCCTGTCACTCCAGCAATGCTGATGGGTTCTGCCCCTATATAGTTTGATGGCATTAAGGTGCACTGTGCACCGGTGTCCACTAAAGCTTTATACTCCTGTGGGTCGGACGTGCCAGGCCATCAGATCCACACAGTCCAGTAAACCCAGTTATCCCTTTCCTCCACCCGGCTGGAGGCAGGGCCCCTCTAGTCCTCACCATGACAGTCACAACTCACTTCCTGTAAATGTGAATCAAGAGTCTCTCTATTAAGCTCAGAAATAAAATCAGCGCTTCTACTCCTGTCTGGGGACCTGCTCACTGGAAATTGGAGCAGCAGCTTTCCTGGAGGATCCTCCCTGAGTGACTGTTCTTCCTTGCAGTTCACGTACCCGTGCCTCTAGGGTTGAGGTAGGCTTGCCATCCCACCTCATCATGTCCTCTCCGTGGTCACGCAGGTAGACCCATAGGGTGGCCCGTGGTGTGTATCCTCTCCTTTGAGCAATAGGACGCTTATTCCTAACAGCTGAGACACTACCCTGTACAGGTGGGGAGTAGGACAGATCTTCTTTGAGTTGCTGGACCTCTCGGGATAGTTTCTCTACAGCAGAGATGAGCAAGGAAGAGATAATTGCTTCGTAATCCCGGAGTCTATCAGTGACCTCCGCCACTGTTGGTTCCTCGTCCCCTCTCCAGGACATTACTGCCAATGAGTTTGCATGCAAAGATGGTGCGCTCCGTACAAACTTCCGCCATATGGGTCGTGTGCACTCGGCTTCATCTGGATCTTTGGATGACCGTTGATCGTTCAGGTTACCATAAATCACCTCAAGCACAGCTAATTCCCTTAGATACTGGATGCCTTTCTCCATAGCTGTCCATTTTCCTGGGCGATATGTAACATCTTCTTTAAAGGGATACCTTGCCTTCACTCCGGACAGGAGTCGCCTCCAGAGGCTGAGGGCTTGTGTTCTTTTTCCAATTGCTTGGTCAACGCCCCCTTCCCCAGAAAGGGATCCCAGTTGTTTGGCTTCTTTTCCCTCTAATTCCAGGCTACTGGCCCCATTATCCCAGCATCAGAGCAGCCAGGTGGCAATTTGCTCCCCTAGGCAATGGCTGAAATCTTTTTGCATATCTCGCAACTCACTCAAGGACAGGGATCGAGTGGTCTCTGTTTCATTTATGACTTCTTCCTCCTCTCCTTGTCATGGCCCTGCTTCTTCATCATCCCGTTCTAAATGAGTTGACATCCGCTTCCAATATTTCTTCTTGTGCATGGGGGCGACTGATACTGGCACAGGTTGATTCTCTGAGCCACCTCCAGTACTTGTCATGGGGGTTTGAGTAGCCACAGTGCTTGTCCTGGGGGTTTGAGAGGCCACAGTGCCAGTCACTTTGCCTTTCAATCCAGAGACCTTCTCTTCCCTTTGGGAGCACTCTATACTGTTGAGCAGGGCTCGGTACGCATGGGCCAGGCCCCAGCACGTTGCAGTTATCTGTGTCTCTCTGGAGTTCCCAGGGTAACAACACACTTTCTCCAAATATTCTACTAGTTTTTCAGGATTCTGCGCTTGTTCAGGGGTGAAACTCCAAAACACTGGGGGTGCCCACTGCCCTAGGTATTTGCCCATGCTATCCCACGTGCCCTGCCACTCGTAACTATCAAGCCTCGGGGCAGATTTCTGGGTGATATTCTTAAGTTGCTTAGTCAAAACCAAAACAATATGCCCAAAAACTAACAATAAGTGCACCTTAACCACCCAAGGATGTTCAAGATACAAAAAGGTTGTTGTAACAAAGGCAGAGACATCATAGAAGAAAGTAGCAAAGATACCATTCCGTACTTTCTCCATATAAAATCTCTCAGAGGAGGAGGTATAATTGCTAATCGCCTCAACAAGGTGGTATCCAGAGTAGAGTAACGGTTTCAGCAAAAACCCCAAATGCCAGATAAAGCTGAAAACCAGGGTTTGCATAACAAATCTCTTAGGCAAAACATTACTAATCACAGCAGAACACAGCAGACTCAACAAACCAACACCAATCTTTAACACCAACTGTCAAAATGACAACATGGTGCTGTGGCCAGCAGCTGTTGTTATCTCCAACCCTTGAGCCCCATGTTAGGCACCAAAAAAGACTGTCGTGGTTTAGCCGGCAGCTCAGCCCCACGCAGTCGCTCACTCACTCCCCCACCGGTGGGATGGGGGAGAGAATCAGAAGGGTAACGCTCATGGGTTGAGATAAGAACAGTTTAATAATTAGAATAAAACAACAACAAAAATGCAATGGAAAGGAAAACAGTGAGAGGTGCGAAACATGGGGCGGAGGGGGTGGGAAGGGGAATGAACCACCAAAACAAACCACATGTGCCGCAGCCGCTCACCACCCAACCCAATGCCACCAGTCCCTGAGCCACAACTGCCCCCCCTGCACCCATTAATATACTGGTCATGGTGTCACATGGTATGGAATGAACATCTTATTGGCCGGTCAGGGTCAGCTGCCCCGGCCGCGGCCCCACCCCTCCCAGCCTCCCACCCACGTGGCAGAGCGTGGGAAGCTGGAAAGGTCCCCGACTACTGCAGGCACTATAGTGAAGAGAATTAACCCCTTCTCTTCTCAGCCAAAACCAGCACAATCACTAACTCCTTGAGGTCTTCCCACGAGGATCACTACAGAAACTGAAAAGCAAAAAATAATCCTTGATGTTTATTAATGCATTTAAGATTGAACTACATTGGTATTAATAAAAACAACAGTATGAAAGGAAACAAGCTGTTTTGTAGAAAGTACTAGAAAACAATGTATCAAAGTAGAGGTTTTTTTTTTTTAATTTTGCATCTTAAACAGGCATGGGTTGTCTTTGTATCTGCTCTGAAGTGCCTGACTCCATAGTGGGTAATGCTAATAAAATTTACTAAATATAGCTAGAAGATGATGATAATCTTCTAAAATCAGTAAGTCATTATCAGTGCACTCCAGAAACATGGATTGCTTGTGACCTGCTGTGTTGCCCTTCCAGCAGATATCAAAGGCTTGCAAACATGAGGCTTCTTCCCTTTGTCTGAAGAAGGCCTCATCTACTACTGCTTCCTGATCAGGCAGTCTGTAGCTTATACTCACCCCAACATCACACATGTTGGTCTGCCCACTAATCCTGATCCAAAAGCTCTTATCATCTATCCCTAGGCAGAGCTCCAGGCAACCCTGCTCCTCCCTCACAACTCTCATTCTTTGCCTTCCCAGCCTGTCCTTCCTGAAAAGCCAGTATCAAGCCATTGCAGCACTTCAGTCCTGTGAGCTATCCCACCATCTGTGATCCCAATGAGAATATGCACCTGCAAGTGCATACAGGCCTCTAATTCTTCCTGCTTGTTTCCTATGCTGTGCACATTAGTGTACAGACACTTCAGAGAGGCCCACACTCACGCTGATTTTCCCAGAAAGGGTGTGAGCCTCCGCCATCATTCTGTCCTCTCAGCATGTCCTTATTTGTGCGTGTACACCTAAGGTCAGCCCCCTTCTGACCTGTTTTGTTGGTGTCAAGGTCTCTTTTGTCCACATCACCCTGCCAACCCAGGCCACCACCTCCTCACTTGATTGCAGGTCACTGGTGCTCTTTAAGTGTAGCTTGGATACCAGGGCATCCACACTGAAGATCAAAATGGGGAAAACACAGTGACTGAACAGGTAAACAGTGATGCCAACACAAGATCCAATAAGCTAATGGTAACCAGTCAGAGAATACATTTATCTGTCCTTAAAACACTCATAGCAGACATGCATTTTTTTAAATGCGCTTTTGCAGACAGACCACCAAACTACTCTTTTTAAGTAGTACTGGGGATGGTGAACTTGGCAGTGTTAGGTTAATGGTTGGGCTCAATGATCTTAAGGGTCCTTTCCCAACCTAAATGATTCTACGATTCTATGCATGGTAGATGAAACAACTGAATCTTTATCAGCAGCATGAGTTCTCTTGGAGCCGCCAGAATTCTTACTTCCTAAAACCTCTTGTAGAGAACAACACTAAGATCTGAAACAAGAGGCTTGTTGTCAAATGGATACTTCAGAACTGGACACACTCCTCAACAACTTACCATTATAAAAGAACAAAATAAAGACCAAATCTGCATGCATGGAAAATTAATTATAAATGGCTTATTTGCAGAGGATATGGTGCATATATTACTATTTAGGGAAATCCCATAACAGTCAATCTTATAAGCCATGGAGAACACCTGTACCATCAAACTTAATTCCCCTCTGCATTCAGTGAAGTCTTAAACAGCTATAACATGATTAAAGTTAACACAACCTAAATACACTATTTAGCAAAGATTCTAACCAAAGCCACCAAGTATGTTCTGTCTTGCTTATCTCTGAAAGACCCAAGATGCCTTTGACAAAAGTGGATGCAGATTAACCATGTCACATAGACACGATCAGCCACAATGCCATGCTAATATAGCTACACTGATGGTGAAGCAGACTTAGTGGGACTTCTCTATTGATGTGTTATTATAGTGGATCCAAGATTCCAGCTCACTACCCAAACTTTAAGAACTAGGCAGTGGTTGTAAATGCTCTAACTTCTAGATTTTCACCACTGGAAGAGGAAGATGCATAGCACCCATGCACAACCTTACTAGGCAACACTAGCTAACCACTGCTTCAGCAATTAAGCTCAAAAGCATAGTTCAAAACCCTCCCAACCCCGGGAAGATGAAGAGCTAAGAAATGAAGAAGCATTAGTTATCTGAGTTGCAGCCTACATTAATTTAACCGTACTTGGCTAAATGATATTAGCTTAGAATGTGCATCAGCTGTACCTACAGTGAGAGCACAACAGACAGGTACTCTGAAGAGGTTTTGGTTCAATTTTAATGCTGTCATGTAAATCTGGTTAATTGGAAAAAAATGCTCAACACATTGCAAGATGAGAAAAATTGGAGCAACATATTTGCTCCAACCACATGATGTCAGGGTAGACATTTATCTTCCCTAATTATGTTGTGTATTAAAATTGAGTACTTAGTTTAATATTTTTATGGTTAAATGAGAAAGGTACAGTGTAGAAAAACACCATCAGAAAACAAGAGCCCATGTATCCTTTTAAATTTAATTTGTCAGACAGAAGTTACCTATGTACAATCAATGTGCATTGTAGCAATGCTATTAATAGAAAGCCATTCAAATATAAAACTGGCTGCATAGCACATTTGACATTATTGCCCATTTTAAGAGGGAAAACAAATATATTTCCAATAAATTTTGGCTGATTTGGATTCAGAAGTGTTCAGATATTGAATGCTCCTTCTTTAAAACCAATGGACTGGAAAAAACTTTCCAAATCACAGTTTAGCTGAATATTTCCCACCATTTCATTACAACAAATCACAATATTGACAGCTTAATAGAAAACCAAAACCATGTATCTGAAGCATCCAATAAAAAGGGGGCACTAAATGGAATAAAAATGTTCTCTTTCCCCATTTTTGCATTCTGAATAGTGATTTCATAAAGATATTTTATTAAAGAGTGTTAGTATACTGACTTTGTTTCATACTTGTGACAAGAAGGCCTGAGTTGGTGGGGAAAGGAACAAGAGAAAAAAAAAAAGCTCATTTTATTAGTTTGCAATAATTTTCAGCCATTTATTTTATTTTGTAAAAAGGCATTATTACAACTGATCACAAACAGGAGAAATCCTGGCTATTTTACAGTTATAAGTACAGAACTTAAATATTCAAGCTTGTGATGAAAAGCGGCAAGGTGGTTGCAGTGTACAACGTAAACAAATAGCTTTGGAAGGTGAACAAAGTCCTTGAGAATTCTTCACTAAGAAAACAAAACAAACTCCTCGTTCCTTCCTGAAACGTGATCACAGGTCAGTGTTTAAAAACTCATTTGCAAACATAATTTAAACTGCGTTCAGCCTCAGTTTTATGAGATCCAGTCTGAATGGGGCAGTGTTGAGGTCCCTGTGAAAGTAAACATTTTCCATTTCTTAAAGAGGGGAAGAAAAAAAAAGTGCCACAACATTTGCAGCACAGTGCAGCATAAACTTTAAATACAAAAATATTTTTCTATTGTTGGGATAATAGACCTTGCATCCTGGAAAGAAGTAACAATACTGCTACTGACAGAATATCCAGTCCATATCTTTCAAGTCACATAAGGCAATTACTGTGTTAGCTTACTGTATATGGCTAAAAGAAGGTCCAGAAAATGACAGTCTTTGTTATGTTTTCCGGCTACTCCATGTATGTTCAGGTGTACTTTTGTGATCTGATGAGTGTTCAAATGGAGATCTGTGTCCTAAAGGAGATCTTGAATCATAAGGAGACCTCTGATCTAATGGTGACCTCGGGCCACTACCAGAAGCTCTGTGGTCCATTTGCCAGTCTGAGTGGTATCTATAATCTCTGGAAGATTTATGATGGCTGTACTCTGAAGTGGAACGGTGATCTGAATGTATCCTGTGGTCTGAATGGGAACGGTGATCTGAATGAGGCCGACTGTCTTTTAAACTTCCTTCCAGGTTTGACCTGTGATCTCTGCTCCTGTGGTCATCCAACTTTCTATGTTTACTATCACTATAGTATCTGAAAAAATTTACTTATATTAGTATTACCGAACACACGGTAAGAATTACAATTATGTCAGTTCAACAGAACTGCATTAGAAAAATTCCTTTGCGATTCTGCATTACTCAGAAAAGATACTTTAATGCTTACTACAAACATACTGCAAAACCAGGAAGGGAATTCTTAACAGATTTTACAATTGCTGAAGCAATTTACCTGCTGTCTTGTTTATAGTGATCCCAGTCTCTGTGGTCTTTTCCATTGCTGAAGGCTGAATAGAACCTTTTCCTAGAGTCACTTTTCTTATAAGCATCCCCCTGATGCCTGTCCTTATGATGATCATGGTATTGTGACAAATGTCTATCAGAAGAATAACTGTCCCTGCTACTGTCATCATGATTTGTATTCTCTTTCAGTCTTTCAACATCTGTTTAATAAAGCAGAGGTTATAAGGAAGTCTTATACACTATAAATTTTTTTCTTCACCAATTCAAACAGCACTTCTACCTGTTAGATTTAAAGCAATTTAAAAGAACATTATAATTTGACAGAAACAAGATCTAAATAACTGAAAGACAAATGTGCTAATGTGAACAGAGAGAAACCTCAGAAGTAAGCAGAAGGCAAGCAAGCTAGAAATGTAGATATGTAGAGCTGAGAAACTAAAATTTTCCACCTTACAGACAGAATGGAGAGGATCAGTGTGGTCCAAATGAGCAGTGAGTAGAGACCAGGTGTCTTTAGTAGAGCGATTTTAGACAGAATAGTAAGAAGTTCCTCTCTAAGGAGAGATAGCCCTAGCATGAACATCGGTTTTAGAGGTATACCTTGTTAATGAAAGGTTTTTAGTGGTATTACTAAAATACATTATATTTATTTTAAACCCATTATAACATACTCAAGGTTTTACATAACATGATTTAAAAGCAAGCATTACAAGAAGGCAAGTGCAGGAGCATAAAAAACAGTAGTATTGTCAACAATAAAAGACATCCCATTGTCCTGGTGTCGGGGGGCAGCAACCCGAAACTCGGGAACTGTCTGGGCACCATTTGGCAGATGGTGAGCAATTGCATTGTGCATCACTTCGTACATTCTTTTACCATTATTTATTATTATTATTATTATTTTCCCTTCCTTTTCTGCCCTATTAAACTGTCTTTATCTCAACCCATGAGTTTTACCTTTTTTTTTTTTATTCTCACTCATCCCACTATGGGGCGGGGTAAGTGAGTGAACAGCTGTGTGGTGTTTAGCTGCTTGCTGGGTTAAACCACAACAGCCCTTTTTGGCGCCCAATGTGGGGCGCGAAGGATTGAGATAATGACAAATCTGACCAGAGCATGTTAAGGCAAATTTGTTATAAACATTCATTATATTAGTTTAATAGTCACTGGTCACAACGTCAATTTATTTGCTCTTAAAGTTCTCATGCTTGCTCTCAAAGTTGGATTATATAACACTATACTTGCAGTATATGTTCCCTGTTGTGCTGTTTATCACCACTAGGAGCTGGGTCAAGGCTATCATTTTGCTGCACTGTTTAACAGTGGTTTATGATATGATAAAATCATTGGTCATGAGACTAATTTGGTATTTGTACTTGACATTACCATCATCTCCGTACCTTGGGAGCCACCTCTCGGAAACTATTAATAATTACCTCTCTACCTTTTTTCCTCAGAGAACCAATCTATGGAGGAGATGGGAGAACACTTTATCCCACTCCTTCACTTTCCCTCTCTCCTTCAGACTAGTTACAACAGCTCTTGAGAATTTTGAATATCCTTGGGATGTTCACACCAGCATAGTCCTATTGCTATGTCTCCTGAATGTGTTTCAGGTCTTGCTTAGGGTTAAAGATGATATGTCCTACTGGTCTGTACAGGTGGGGAGTATCTCAGCCATTAGGAGTAAGCGTCCCTTTGCTCAAGAGAGAGGATATAATGGATACACACCATGGGCCACCCTATGATTTTACCTGCATGACCACAGAGAGGACATGAGGAAGTGGGATGGAAAATCTGCCTCGACCCTAGAGGCATGGGTACATGAGTTGCAAGGAAAAACAATCACTCAGGGGGGTTCTTCCAGGAAAGCTGCTGCTCCAGTTTCCAGTAAGCAATTCCCCAGATGGAGGAATAGAAGTGCTGATTTTATTTCTGATCCTAATAGAGACAATTGTGATTTGTATTTACAAGACGTGAGTAATGAATACTATGATCAGGGGTCCCTGCCTCAAGCCCAGCAGAGGAAAGGAACAACTGGGTTTACTGGACTGTGTGGATCCGATGGCCTGGCACATCAGACCCACAGGAGAATAAGGCTTTCGTAGACACTGGCGCACAGGGCACCTAATGCCATCAAGCTATACAGGGACAAAACCCATCTGTACTGCTGGAGTGACAGGGGGATCCCAAGAGCTAACTGTATTGGAGGCCGAAGTGAGCCTAACCGGGAATGAGTGGCAAAAGCACCCCATTGTGACTGGCCCAGAGGCTCCGTGCATCCTTGGCATAGACTACCTCAGGAGAGGGTATTTCAAGGATCCAAAAGGGTACAAGTGGGCTTTTGGTGTAGCTGCCTTGGAGACGGAGGAAATGAAACAGCTGTCTTCTACCTTGCCTGGCCTCTTGAAGGACCCTTCTGTTGTGGGGTTGCTGAAGGTCAAAGAACAACAGGTGCCGATCGCCACCACAACAGTGCACAGGCAGCAATACTGCACCAACCGAGACTCCCTGATTCCCATCCATGAGGTCATTCATTGTCTGGAGACGCAAGGAGTCATCAGGAAGACCCACTTACCCTTTAACAGTCCCATGTGGCCAGTGCGGAAGTCTAATGGAGAGTGGAGGCTAACGGTAGACTATCGGGGCCTGAATGAAGTCACTGCACTATTGAGTGCTGCTGTGCCAGACATGCTAGAACTTCAATACGAACTGGAGTCAAAGGCAGCCAAGAGGTATGCCACAATTGATATCGCTAATGCATTCTTCTCAATCCCTCTGGCAGCAGAGTGCAGGCCACAGTTTGCTTTCACATGGAGGGGTGTCCAGTACACCTGGAATCGACTGCCCCAGGGGTGGAAACACAGCCCTACCATTTGCCATGGACTGATTCAGACTGTACTGGAACAGGGAGAAGCTCGAGAACACCTTCAATACATTGAAGACATCATCGTGTGGGGCAATAGAACAGCAGATGTTTTTGAGAAAGGGAAGAAAATAGTCCAAATCCTCCTGAAAGCTGGTATTGCCATAAAACAAAGTAAAGTAAAGGGACCTGCACAGGATATCCAGGTCAGGAATCAAGTGGCAAGATGGCCGTCCTCAGATCCCAATGGATGTGATCAACAAAATAGCAGCCGTGTCTCCACCAGCCAGCAAAAAGGAAACACAAGCTTTCTTGGGCGTTGTGGGTTTTTGGAGAATGCATATTCCAAATTACAGTCTGATCGTAAGCCCTCTCTATCAAGTGACCTGGAAGAAGAATGATTTCAAATGGGGCCCTGAGCAACGACAAGCCTTTGAACAGATGAAACGAGAAATAGTTCATGCAGTAGCTCTTGGGCCAGTCCGGGCAGGACAATATGTAAAAAATGTGCTCTACACTGCAGCCAGGGAGAATGGCCCTACCTGGAGCCGCTGGCAGAAAGCACATGGGGAGACCCGGGGTCGACCCCTAGGGTTTTGGAGTCGTGGATACAGTGGGTCTGAATCCTGCTATACTCCAACTGAAAAAGAGATATTGGCAGCATATGAAGGGGTTCGAGCTGCTTCAGAAGTGGTTGGTACAGCTGCTCCTGGCACCCCGACTGCCAGTGCTGGGCTGGATGTTCAAAGGAAACATCCCCTCTACACACCATGCAACTGATGCTACGTGGAGTAAATGGGTTGCACTGATTACCCAGCGGGCTCGAGTAGGAAACCCCAGTCGCCCAGAAATCTTGGAAGTGATTATGGACTGGCCAGAAGGCAAAGATTTTTTAATATCACCAGAGGAGGAGGTGACACGTGCTGAAGAAGCCCCACTGTATAACAAACTGCCAGAAGATGAGAAGCAATATGCCCTGTTCACTGATGGGTCCCGTCATCTTGTGGGAAAGCACCGGAGATGGAAGGCTGCTGTATGGAGTCCTATACGGCAAGATGGAGAAACTGCTGAAGGAGAAGGTGAATTGATTCAGTGTGCACAATAAAGGCCATCCAGTTGGCTTTAGACGTCGCTGAATGAGAAAAGTGGCTGGTACTCTATCCTGGAATACCATCCTGGGCCTTGAAAAAGAAGTACTATGGTGACATGGCACCACAGAGAGAATTGAGTCAGACAATGGTACTCATTTCTGAAACAACCTCATAGACACCTGGGCCAAAGAGCACGGAAAGCACTGAGTGTGTGTATCACATCCCCTATCATGCACTAGCCTCTAGAAAAACTGAAAGATACAATGGAGTGTTAAAGAGTATTCTGAGAGCAATGGGGGGTGGGACATTTAAACACTGGGATACACATTTAGCAAAAGCCACATGGTTAGTCAACACGAGGGGATCTGCCAATCGAGCTGGCCCTGCCCAGTCAGAAATCCTACATACTGTGGAAGGGGATAGAGTTCCTGTAGTGCACACAAAAAGTGTGCTGGGCAAAACAGTCTGGGTTCTTCCTGCCTCAGGCAAAGGCAAACCCATTCGTGGGATTGCGTTTGCTCGAGGACCTGGGTGCACTTGGTGGGTGATGCGGGAGGATGGAGGAGTCCTGTGTGTACCTCAAGGGGATTTGATTTTGGGTGAAAACAGCCAATGAACTGAACGGTATGCTGTTAATTGCTATAGAATCGCTTCTATGGTCATTATATGCCATATCAATGGTATTACCATAAGAGTGACCTAAATTAGTGAAGAATGACTTTGATGAAACTGAGCAAAGTGCAGCGGTGATAGAACTGGACAAGTGTCACACAGAATCACAGAATGGTAGGGGTTGGAAGGGACCTCTAGAGATCATCTTGTCCAACCCCACTGCTTGAGCAGGTACACCTAGAGCATGGGGCACAGGACCACGTCCAGGTGGGTTTTGAATGTCTCCAGGGAAGGAGAGTCCACAACCTCTCTGGGCAGCCTGTTCCACTGCTCTGTCACCCTCACAGTAAAGAAGTTTTTCCTCATATTCAGGTGGAACTTCCTATGTTCCTTGTGCCCATTGTCCCATGTCCTGTCATTGGGCACTACTGAAAAGTGTTGCAATAATGGAACCAGAACTGGCTTCAGCATGCAACAGTCCAACACCACACACCCTGAAGGACTGTTATGACAGATGAAGCCCAAAGTTATGGACTAAACAAACTCAACAAACATTTTATAGGGATGGCCCATAGACTAAGGGAATGATATCTGTGTGTATATATCAAAAAGGTGGTGGTGATTATTTGGGATGTATTGGAAATTGTGAGACCTGGGCATGATGTAGATGGTATAGAGTAAGGGGTGGATAGTGTCCTGGTTTCAGCTGGGATAGAGTTAATTTTCTTCCTACTATATGGTACAGTGCTATGTTCTAGATTTAGTATGAGAATAATGGTGATAACACACTGATGTTTTAGTTGTTGCTAAGTAATGCTTACACTAGTCAAGGACTTTTCAGTTTCTCATGCCCTGCCAGTGAGAAGCTGTGACATGGCCAGGACAGCTGACCCAAACTGGCCAAAGGATATTCCATACCATATGACATCATGCTCAGTATATAAACTGTGGGGAGTTGGTTGGGGGGGTGGCAACCGCAACCTGGGAACTGGCTGGACACTCTTTGGTGGGTTGTGAGGAATTGCATTGTGCATCACTTACTTTGTATATTCTTTTACCATTAGTAGTATTATTTTCCCTTCCTTTTCTGTCCTATTAAACTGTCTTTATCTCAACCCACAAATTTTACTTTTTTTTTTATTTTCTCCCCCATCCCACTATGGGGTGGGGGTAGGGGAAATGAGCAAACGGCTGTGTGGTGTTTAGCTGCTTGCTGGGTTAACCATGACTTCAGGGAGTATCTTTCTTACAAGATGGTGACACTACAACTGCTACAAACAGGTATAGAGCCTCGAAGAAGTCTGCAAGTGTTGAGTTGGCCACTCTCCATCCTCAAAATCAAATACAAAAAAGTGTATTTTCAAAAAATTAATTAATTTATTTTAAAAGAATGGCTAAATAACTTGCTACTAAAATCAGTAAGTACCTAGTTCAGTCTGCGCTCAGTTGAATTTCATCAGCAAACTAGTGAAGTTATGCTAAGTCAGCCTATCTCTATGATACCCAGCAGTATAGGAGTTCTAGGAGACAGTTTTAAGCTTATTTCATTTTACATATCATCATTTAAGATAACCAGCACAATAATAAGCTCAATATTTCTTACCTGGATTTCTAATTACATGTGTATTCATGTTGCTGCTAATATTCTGGTCACTATGTTGCTAAAAGAGACAAGTACAAAAATTGTCATTCATAAATGGCAAAGTTGCATCTGAATCCTTCAGAAAATATCATAAGAAAACAAACTAGTTTACTATGAACAGTAAAATATACTTCAAATATATTGAATGTACTCAAATGATACTTTATAAAACGGTTATAAAACTTATAATATATATTTGTATACTTAGAGAGTCTGAAAGTATTACTTGAGGTTCTTGGCGTTTTTTGATTGCATGTTTATACAGCTTGTGCAGCTTTCTGGCATCAAATTCTGTAAACTTAGAGACAAAAATCCACAAGTTTCTGAGGAAAAAGAAAGAGAGGTTATAATTCTTCTATATATTAGTTTTTATTGTATCATACAACAGAACATGGACTTAAATGAAATTATTTCAACAGTACTTCAGTAAACTCGAAATCATTGCAAAGTCTGTTACAGAGAACATTACCTAGCTGCACAGCAAACATTACTTAGCTGTATTTCAAACATTTGAGAAATTAATTCCTTTAATAATGTGTCATTTAATAATATTTATCACAATGATAATTCTGCAGAATGCAAAGTGCATGAAAAGTAGTATTAATGGCAATTCTGTTAATAGAATGATTTGTGCAATTGCATAAAAATGTAGTTTTCAATTTGTTGTGCAAGTCTTCTGAAAGATTGTTTAAAATATGTCAGAAAACTTGAGTATTTACTACTCAGTAAAGATTCTTCCAAACTTGAAATCTCTTGCAGTGTAAGAAATTTGACCTACATGCCTCATTTCCTACAGATATCAGGGACAGGATTTTTCCACAGATTTCCAAAGCCTGGTCAAAGCTTTTGAAACCAAATGAGAAATTTGAAAGAGGATGAAAGCAGCATGACAAAAACTTTGATCTTAATCTACGCTATGAAAGAAGAAAGGAAAACAAATCAATTCTTTTGGTGTCAAGAAGTCAAAACCCTAAAGACAACATTTGCTTCTATGATCGCAGACACCAGATCTAAAGCCTAGAATTCTTTTAGAAAAGTTTACAGGTATAGTGCTTAAAAGCCTACAGAATGTTACTGTTCTAATTAGCGTTTAGTTCAGAAACATCTCAAGTGTGTAGGCTCAAGAAGCATCTATCTCCTCTTTCACTGTGATGATTTAAACATTATAGTTTTCGCCTAGAGGTTTGCAAAAGTAGACGCAACCAGCCAATGGTGCTCCCAATGACATCTGTCTACGAAATATAGAATTAATACCTTTACTAAATTCTATGTCTTATTAAAGACAGATGAAATACATATTTTAATAATCTATGTATGGTACTGTAGCATTTGTATGAATTACTATTATAGTAGCTCTACTATGAATTTCCACTTAAAGAAATATGTTTACCAAGGTGTCTTTAAGACATGAATATTGCTTTTGTATTTCAGTTCACCCTAATATTTTGAAGTAAATCAAGTACAAACAGCAGAAATATTCTATGTTAACAACAGTCTGCAAGGAAATTAAACACTTGACTGAGTGCCATATATGGAAGCGCAGGATAGATCACAGAATCACAGGTTGGAAGGGACCTTATGGATCATCTAGTCCAACCTTTCTGGGAAGAGCACAGTCTAGACAAGACGGCCCAGCACCCTGTCCAGACGACTCTTAAAAGCGTCCAACGTGGCCGAGTCAACCACTTCCCTGGGGAGATTATTCCAACGGTGACTCTCCGCACTGTGAAAAATTTTCCTCTCATGTCCAATCGGAATCTCCCCAAGAGCAACTTGTATCCATTCCCCCTTGTCCTCTCCATGGGACTCCTTGTAAAAAGGGAGTCTCCATCTTCTTTGTAGTTACCCCTTAAGTACTGGTACATGGTGATGAGATCCCCTCTGAGCCTCCTTTTCTCAAGGCTGAACAAACCCAGCTCTCCCAGCCTATCCTCATATGGCAGGCTTCCCAGTCCTTTGACCATCTTGGTGGCCCTTCTCTGGACCCCTTCCAGCCTGTCCACATCCTTTTTGTATAGCGGGGACCAGAACTGTACACAGTACTCCAGGTGTGGCCTGACCAGCACTGAGTAGAGCGGGATAATGATTTCTTTATCTCTGCTGGTGATGCCCTTTTTGATGCAACCCAGCATCCTGTTGGCCTTCTTGGCCGCAGCAGCACACTGCTTTAGCAACCATGAAGGATTAAAGTCCACATTATGATAAATCTAACTCAAATTGTATTAAGAACTTAACAACAATATATAACAAGCTTATAAACCAACGTTTTTCTTATTTTTTCCCCAAAGTTATCACCTCACAGATGCATAAGAACACTTAAAACCACTTCTTTCATTTTGAAATACATCTGAGTATGTTATGATAAATGTTTTTTATAAAGTCATAGTTAATATTTGATTTCATTTTAGAGTATATTTTTGAAAAGAATAAAGGATTCTGCAACTCAAATCATTCAAACTTCAGCACACAAATTTATAATGGCCTATTTTTAGCATGAAAAAAAACCCCAACCAAACAAACTGCAAAGTTGAAAAAGCCAGATTCTTTAATAAGAACTCTTTTCCACTAAACATTAAATGTACTCTAAATACAGTTATTTTCTGTTTGCTTTTGGTTTTAAGAAGTGAGATGAGTCCACCTACTGGACAAAATGCATTGCTATGCAAGTATGAAAAGGTAAATCCATTAAAAGCTGGAGTCATTTATAATCACCTTTTTATAAGTCCTTATGTAATACAGCAGAGAAATACAAGAAAGGGAGAGTAAGAAATGAGAAATAATTAAAACCTATTCTGCTTAATAGAAGCTATTATGGATTTTCCTTTTTAAAGAAAAATCATGCAGAATAACTTACTTTCTCCACTGTTTTATTTGTTCAGGATTTGCGTACTCCTTTAGACATTCAGTAATGTGGTCCCCAATCTTGATTAGACACTGTCTAGTATGCTCCAACTGTTCCCTTTCAGAAAGGCCTTTCTCTGGTCTATCCAGTTGTTTCAATGCTGCTTTGACAGGCCTCATTCTTTCTTTGCACTATGAAATGTAAAAAATACATTAATTCAAAGGAAAATAAAAAGATTTAAAAAAATGTAAAATACAACCCACCCTTACTGTGCTATTTATACAGGCAAAGACAGTACTGTTGTAAGCAAAATGGAAAACAAGTCTTTGCTTACAGCTCTTTCAGTTTTACTACAAGGTTTCATTTGGAAAAAGTAGTATTTTAAATCTAGTTTAAAATTTACTCCTATATGAAAGCATTAGATCGTATGCAACAAATATTAAAGATTTAAGAAAGCACTAATTTAATTAATATAAAAGATTTTCTTAGGGAAAGGAATTATTATAACTGGGGTTTACAATCATGGGTTTAAATTTCAGCACAAGTATACAGGACGAGTTATTTTACTTTTTATGACCTTGAAAGCTATACAAACTCAGTGTCAAGATTAAGTATGCGAATGTTTAATATTAAAATATATATAACTTAAAATAGTAGATACTTTCTGCAACAATGAAACTTGGCATTCAACAGAGGATCAGCATTCCTTCTCTGAGCAGTTTTTAAGCCTGAGTTCTATGCAGATACTGACAGAAACTGAGCTATCTAAGATAAAGCTAGTTTAGGTGTGCCTATATTAGTAACAGTGATGACAACACAGATGTACCCATAGATATATTTCATATGTGCATACTTGAATTTTCACACTAATTCAAATGTGTTAATAATAAATGCAGATAAACCAGTTAGCATGTTTTAAATTATAGACACTTGCTTGGAAATACCATTCAATCACAATGGCAAGGTAGACATTTTTACCTGTAGACAAGGTAGACAAGAAGTCAAATGAGTTAGCCTCAAATGGAAATTACTGCTGTGGGTTGTTGAAAAGGTAAACATGCTAATTAGATTGCATCTGACCATGGCATAATGAATATACCTTCCAAAACAGAGGGCCTGGCCAAAAAAATGTTCTATGCGCAACCCCAATCTAGAATTGCTCCCACTAAGGAAGAGAGGCAAGTCTGTATATCCAGAATAAAAAATATGAGGGGTTTTGGAGAATGTAACCATCACTATGTCAACATCTAGGGAAAACTCAAAAATCAGTGAAGCTGTTCCATTACCAGTTGTCCTGATTTCGGCTGGGATAGAGTTAATTTTCTTTCTAGTAGCTGGTATAGTGCTATGTTCTGGATTTAGCATTAAAATAATGTTGATAACACACAGATGTTTTAGTAGTTGCTAGATAGGGCTTACACTAGTCGAGGACTTTTCCAGCTTCCCATGCTCTGCCAGGGGCACAAGAAGCCAGGAGGGGAGGGGGCACAGCCAAGAGAGCTGATCCAAACTGGCCAAACGGATATTCTATACCATATGATGTCATGCTCAGTATATTAACTGTGGGGAGATGGCCGGGGAGGGGCAGTGATTGCGGCTCAGGAACTGGCAGGGCATCAGTCGGCAGGTGGTAAGCAGTTGCATCACTTGTTTTTTCCCTGGGTTTCGCTTCTTTCTGTCTCTTGTTTTCATTTTCATTACAATATTATCAATATTATATTTTATTTTAGTTATTAAACTGTTCTTAACTCACCAGTTTTCTTGCTTTTGCCCTTCTGATTCTCTCCCCCATCCCACTGGGGTGGGGGGAGTGAGTGAGCAGCTGTGTGGTGCTTAGTTGCTGGCTAGGGTTAAACTGTGACACCAGTTCATGCCATTAAGTAATTAAGCAGCTACATTACATATCGCACTAACCACAGCTTAAAGAAACCTTTAAAGAGACAGCTTACAAAGTACACTGCTTAAGTGTAGAGGTAAACAGAAAAGTGTAATTGTATATGGGAATGAAGTGATTTTCAGTCACCTAGCCACACACAAGATAGCCTGGAAATTATGGATGAGTCACTTATAGCATTTAGATAAAAAACAAAATACAAAACAAAAAAACCCACATACATAAACTGGTCAGTACCATACTGATGAGAAAACAAGATAATTTGCCTCTCACAACCAGCAGCTTGGTAGATCCAGTAAACCTGTCTGGCAGTAACAGACAACTGTTGAGACCTGAATGATAGAACTTCCACAGCAGAAAAGTAGCTGCTCAAAGTAACTCCTTAGCATCTTTCCAAAGACCCCAATCAACCTATAAAACTTTACACAGATTGAGTTTACCTACCTTTTTTCCTTCCAATATTGATTCTGTTGTGGTCAAAAGTGGCGATATAACTGAAATTCTTTTGGCATCAGAGATACTATGCTGGCAAGATATTTCTAAGGACTTTAGGGTTTGTTCCTTCCTCTAACACATGAAGTCTGTAATACTTCAAGAGCAACTTTGAAACTTAATTTCTCTTGTTAGCTTACGAAGAACAAAGGGGCATTTGATAAGGCCAAGCCAGAGACTACAGCAGCTGCATTAAAATTCATTCGTTTCTGTCCTTTAAGAAGCAGTATCCACAAATTATTGAGGACGGATTTTCACAGTCTGTATTTTAAAACTGTTCAGCGCACAAACGACTAGACAAATACTCTTCACTATACTGCATAAATGCAATAAAATAAAATTGCTGGCCTGAAAACCAAACTGACTTTAGCATAGTGTTGGTAAGCCTTCACTGATCTAAGGTTTTACTGGCAATAGATGTATGTGTTATAATGCCTAATAGCAGAATCAAGAACATCAGAAATTTTGTTCATTTAGAATATCAAGTGTAAACACTAAGTTATCAACAAGAGACTTACCACACTGAATGTCTTCTGATCCAGTTCTTCAGATTCTTCAGATATAGGAACTGGTTCACTAGTTGCAGTAATATGAACTGGAATATCCAACAATGAAACTTTTTTATTTTTTTCTTTATTTTCAGATTTGATTTCATTTACCTAAGAACAAAATATGAAAACGTATCTGAGAAGCAAATCTTATTTTGGGGCTGGAATTATACTGTAATTAGGCAATCACTGTAATTGCTGCATTCTCTTCAATAATAACAAGAAAAAAAATATTCTGACATTCAATGACAGTACCTTTGATTTTCTCTCTCCGAGGGATAGAGAAGGAGAATGGACAAGTTTCTTGTACCACTTGCACTCTCAGTCCCACTAAGCTATGAATCTTTAAAGAGGTAATTTCCCATTTCGTTTGCCTGTCCCTTTAGTTACAAGTGGTAAAAACAAAACTTCAAATGATGCAAAAAACTTCAGTGAAATGACAACTGTAAAGTAAATGATTCAGACCACCGTTTCAACTCAAAATCGTTCACAAAAACCTGGTGGCCTTTTCTAGTGCTATATAAGAAAAATAAACCTAGTTACCTTTTCTTCCTTTACTTCTTTTTCTTTCTGTGTGGATTCTTTTACTTTGTTTTCTCTCTTTTCTTTATTATTTTTTAATTCTTTCTTATCCTCTTTTTCTTTTTTCTCCCTTTTCAAATCCCTCTTATTTTCTTTTTCTTTTGTCTCTCTTTTTCCTTCAGCTTCCTTCTTTATATCAATATTTGGCTCAGGCTTTTCTTCATTTTCTTTTTCTGCTTTTATTTTTTTATGTGGATGTTTCACTGAAACAATGTCATCCTGCAATATACAAGCATATGCCACATTAAACTGAGTTCCAACTATACAAATTTTGTAGCCATCAGATTAAAATGTACTTTATATCAGTGTGTGATTTCTTCAGACTTAGGTTTAACAACTATCAAATGGAGCTAGATGCAGTTGCAAAATAAAATGAGGACCTCTCACTCATTTCCTTGATGTGACACAAAACAAGTACAGATTGAGCAGGGGTAATGGGGGGGTGAGAGATTAAGTCCATTTAACTTTCATATCCCATAGAAATCTGCCCCCATAAAGGGGACATTCTTCAGCAAGCATAGCCTGCTAGGGAGGGATGGCATCCACCTACCTGGAAGGGGTAAGGGAATCTTTGGCAGCAGGCTGGCCAACTTGGTGAGGAGAGCTTTAAACTGAGGGACTTGGGGGTGGCTGCCAACGTGGCAATGCTAATGCAATAACATACAACGGGGGAAGCTCAAGAGGAAAAGGAAATAGTATGATCTCTGGAAGCAAGGTCGGGCTTTGCAGGAAGATTACAGAACTGTGGTTCGTATATGCAGGGAGAAGACATGAACGGCCAAAGCTCAGTTAGAGTTGAAACTGGCCAGTGTTGTGTCAGACAGCAAGAAAGGCTTTTTTAAAGTATGTTAATAGCAAGAGGAGGTCCAAGGAAAATATTGGACCGATACTTCTTGAAGATGGTCACCTGACTAATAGGGATGAAGACAAAGCGGAGGCATTCACTGCGTTTTTTGCCTCAGTCTTTAATAATACTGATAGACCTTTGGCTGCCCAGTCCCCTGAGTTGGAGGACCATGACTGCAGGAACAGTGACTTTCCATTTGTGGGCACTGAAATTGTAAGGGACCAGCTGTATCAGCTGAATGTTCACAAGTCCATGGGGCCTGATGGGTTTCATTGCAGAGTACTGAAGAAGGTAGCGGATGTTATGGCAGGACCCCTCTCAATCATCTACCAAAGGTCTTGGGAGTCTGGGGAGGTCCCTGCTGACTAGAAGCTAGCAAACATTATTCCAACTTACAAGGGCATGAGGGAAGACCCAGGGAACTACAGACCTGTTAGTCTAACCTCAGTACCTGGAAAAATTATGGAGAAGATCCTACTGGGTACTACAAAAAGGCATTTAAAGGACAATGTAATCCTCAGGCACAGTCAGGATGGGTTCACAGAGGGAAAGTCCTGTTTAACTAATTTGATCTCCTTCTATGATAAGGTCACCTGCCTAGTGGATGAAGGGAAGACAGTGGATGTAGTTTTTCTGGATTTTAGTAAGGCTTTTGATACTGTCCTTCACAGCACCCTTCTGGACAAGTTGTCCAACTGTGGGATGAGCAGATACATGGTGCGCTGGGTGAAGAACTGGCTGAAGGGCAGGGTTCAAAGGGTTGTAGTGAATGGGGCTACATCTGGCTGGCGACCAGTCACCAGCAGTGTTCCTCAGGGCTCAATATTAGGACCAGTTCCATTCGATATTTTTATCAATGATCTGGTTGCAGGAGTTGAATGCACCATTAGCAAGTTTGCTGATGATACCAACCTGGGAGGTGCTGTTGACTCTCTCGAGGGACAAGAGGCCTTGCAGAGGGATCTAGATAGATTGGAGCATTGGGCGATGATTAATGGGATGAAATTTAACAAGAACAAATGCTGGATTCTGCACCTGGGACAGAGTAATGCTGGGCACAAGTATAGTTTGGGAGAGGAGCGGCTGGAGAGCAGCCCTGCAGAAAGGGATCTGGGGGTGCTGGTCAGCAGCAGGCTCAGTGGCTCAATATGAGTCAGCAGTGTGTCCTGGTAGCCAAGAGGGCAAACCACATTCTGGGGTGCATCAAACACAGAATAACCAGCTGGTCAAGAGAGATGATGATCCTGTTGAATTCAGCGTTGGTACAGCCTCACCTTGAATATTGTGTGCAGTTCTGGGCCCCACAATTTAAGAAGGATGTTAATGTCCTTGAATGTGTCCAGAGGAGGGCAACAAAGCTGCTGGTAAAAGGGCTGGAAGGTATGTCCTATGAGGAGCGGCTAAGGACTCTGGGTTTGTCTAGTTTGGAGAAAAGGAGACTTGAGGGGTGACCTCATTGCTCTCTACAGCTTCCTGAGGAGGGGAAGTGGGGAGAGAGGTGCTGATCTCTTCTCCCTGGTATCCAGTGATAGGATGTGTGGGAATGGGTCAAAGCTGCACCAGGGGAGGTTTAGACTGGACTTCGGGAAGCATTTCTTTACAGTGAGGGTGGTCAAACCCTGGAACAGGCTTCCTAGAGAGGTAGAGGTGGTCGATGCACCAAGCCTGTCAGTATTTAAAAGGCATTTGGACAATCCCCTTAACAACCTGCTTTAACTTTTAGTCATCCCTGAAGTGGTCAGGCAGTTGGACTAGATGATCGTTGTAGGTCCCTTCCAACTGAAGTAGTCTAGTCTATTCTGTTCTTTTCTAATGGAGATCTACTGGCTCTAGCCATGGCAAGCACCTTATTGCATTACAAACCTAACATGTTTATGACATTCATAATGAAGTGTATGAGTTCATAGTCTGCTCCACAGAGCATATAAAGAAGTGTCATAATGATTCCTTGAAGAATATTATAGGTAATATATATAAAGCTATTTCTTATTCTATAATTTCAGGACTTCTGCTTTTTACTGTCTACCAGAGCTGGAGGATTAGGTATAAACTTGGCATCTGCTGACACTGTAGTTATATTTGATTCTGACTGGAATCCACAGAATGATCTGCAAGCACAGGCTAGAGCTCATAGGATTGGACAGAAGAAACAGGTATGCACACTTGTCTTTTAAACTTCAAACCTGGAGGAGGGTTTCATATGATACCCATAAGCTGTCTGTCTGTGCCATTGCAGTCTTCATGTATTTTGAGAATAACTAGTTGGCGACAAACACAGCAGCGGGAACAGTAAGTTCCGCAGCTGGGCACTAGATTGGGGTGGACGAGAGGGTTCCCGGAGCCAGGGAAGCCTGAGGAAGAGCAGAGCAGCCCGCCAGGTCCCAGCAACTCTTGCGAATGAGGCTGACACGGTCTGGGCGTTGCCACGAGCAACCGTGGGAGAGTTAAGGCCCCGGGGAGTGTGAGGGACCAGGAGCACAGCGAACGGGGCATGGCATGGCAGCCAGGGCATGTCGCGGCAGTTTGCTCGGCAGTTCATGCAGGCAGGGAGAGCAGGGAGGGTGCTGCATCCTGCTTGTAGGCCCACAGCCCAGGGAAGTTCTCTAGGTCTCTGCCAGGATGGTGGGCGCTTGCCTCAGAGCTAAAAACAGTGTTCCCACGGAGAAAGCCCCAGAGATGTCTGATGCATCCACCCAGATGGAACTGGTAAAGAAGGAGGCTTCAGTACAGGTGGTAGGTTGCAACGAGTGCCTGGACCCTTCTCCTAGTGTGAAGGTAAGCACCTGCACAAGGTGTGCACAGGTTGATGATCTGCTGTGCCAGGTGACTGAGTTGCAGGAGACAGTTAGAAGGCTGCGCAGTATTAGTGGAGCCGAGGCAGAGAGAGATAGGTGGTTTCAGAACCACATTCCTGTAGCAGACACCACTGAGAACGAGGCAGCTTGGACCCTGGTGACCTGCAAAAGCAGGGCTCTGCTTCAGCCCCCACCCTCCATCATCACTACCAACAACAGATATGAAGCTTTAGCAGCTGCAGACACTCACAAGTAAGGTCTGCAAGGTGCAACTATACCAGCAACACAGAACAGATACCGTAAAAAGAAGAGATCGGTGCTTCTAGTGGGTGACTCCTGTTAAAAGGCACTGAGGCACCCGTCTGCCGACCTGACGGGGAGTCACGAGACGTTTGCTCCCTTCCGGGAGCTAAGATCCAAGACATTGCTGAGGGGGTGCCACAACTTGTCAAGAGTGCAGAGAACTATCCGCTGTTCCTCTTCCATGTGGGCACAAATGAAGCTGCAAGCCAGAGCCTGGGAAGAACTAAGGAAGGCTATGAAGCTGTGGGGGAGCAAGTGAAAAATATTGGTGCCCAAGTCGTCTTCTCCTCCAGCTTAAACCAATAGAGAAAAATGGGCAACTAGAAAAAGGCGAATAATGCAAATCAACTCCTGGCTACGTGGCTGGTGTCAACGTGAGGGTTTTGGCTTTTATGACACCTGGACATTCTTCAGCAAGCATAGCCTGCTAGGGAGGGATGGCATCCACCTACCTGGAAGGGGTAAGGGAATCTTTGGCAGCAGGCTGGCCAACTTGGTGAGGAGAGCTTTAAACTGAGGGACTTGGGGGTGGCTGCCAACGTGGCAATGCTAATGCAATAACATACAACAGGGCAATAAGACAGGCCAACGAGAGCAGTGACAAAGGTGCCTTAGCTGCCTCACAGGATGACAACCAGGACACCAACCACCTCAGGGGTGTGCATGGCTATAGTGGATCCTCATGCACCCCTCCAGGGAAACCTGTATGCTCAAGTACCTTTCTGAAATGCCTGTACACCCACGCACGCAGCGTGGGGAATAAACAGGAGGAACTAGAGGTCTGTGTGCGGTCGCAGGGCCATGATCTCATTGCAATCACAGAGACATGGTGGGATAGCTGTTGTGGTTTAGCCGAAAACTCAGCCCCACACAGCTGCTCGCTCACTCCCCCACTGGTGGGATGGGGGAGAGAATCAGAAGGGTAAAAGTGAGACAGCTCATGGGTTGAGATAAGAACAGTTTAATAATTAAAATAAAACAATAACAACAACAACAACCAAAAAAAAAATGCAATGAAAAGGAAAATAATGAGAGAAAGACGAAACCAGGGGCTGGGGGGAAGGGGGAATGAAAAACCTAAACAAACAAACAGGTGGCGCAGCCGCTCGCCACCCACCGACCCAACGCCACCAGTCCCCGAGCCGCAACCACCTCCCTGCACGCCACCTCTCCCGGTTAATATACTGGTCATGTCTTCATATGTTATGGAATATCCCATTGGCCAGTTGGGGTCAGCTGTCTTGGCTGTGCCCCTCCCACCTGGCAGAGCATGGGAAGCTGGAAAGGTCCCTGGCTACTACAGGCCCTACTTAGCAACACTTAGCCGCTACTTAACAACAACTAAAGCATCAAGGTGCCATCCACACTTTACCAGCTACAGTGAAGAGAATTAACTCTATCCCAGCCAAAACCAGCCCAATAGCTCACATGACTGGAATGTGGTCATGGATAGCTACAGGCTTTTCAGGAAAGACAGGCCAGCAAGGCGAGGTGGGGGAGTTGCTCTTTATGTGAGGGAGCAACTGGAATGCATCGAGCTGTGCCTTGGAGTGGAAGGAGAACAAGTTGAGAGCTTGTGGGTAAAAATTAAGGGACGGCCAAATATGGGCGACACTGTTGTGGGCGTTTGCTACAGGCCACCTGATCAGGAAGTTGATGAAGCCTTCTACAGGCAGCTGGAAGTAGCCTCACAATCACAGGCCCTGGTCCTTGTGGGGGACTTCAGCCACCCTGATATTTGCTGGAAAAACAACATGGCGAGGCATGCATGATCCATAAGGTTCCTGCAGAGCATCAAGGACAACTTTTTGATGCAAGTGGTGGAGGACCCAACGAGGCAAGATGTGCTGCTCGACCTTATACTAACAAACAAGGAAGGGCTGGTTGAGGATGTGAGGGTTGGGGGTAGCCTTGGCTGCAGTGACCAGAAGATGGTGGAGTTCAGGATCCTGTGTGGTAGAAGCAGGGCAACAATTCCGATTACAACCCCGGATTTCAAGAGAGCCAACTTCGGCCTCTTCAAAGACCTGCCTGGAGGAATCCCATGGGCTAGGGCTCTAGAAGGCAGGGGGATCCAAGAGAGCTGGTCAGTATTCAAGGACCACTTCCTCTGAGCTCAAGATCAGTGCATCCCTAGGAGGAAGAAGTCAGGCAGAGGAGCCAGGAGACCCGCATGGATGAGCAAAGAGCTTCTAGAGAAACTCAAATGGAAGAGGGAGGTTCACAATATGTGGAAAAAGGGACTGGCCACTTAGGAGGAATATAGAAACGTTGTCAGGGTATGCAGAGATGCGACGAGGAAGGCCAAGGCCCACTTGGAACTAAATCTGGCGAGGGGTGTCAAGGATAACAAGAAGGGCTTCTTTAAATACGTCAGCAATAAAAGGAAGACTGGGGATACAGTGGGCCCACTGCTGAACGAGGAAGGGGCCCTGGTGACACAGGATGCAGAGAAGGCAGATTTACTGAATGCGTTCTTTGCTTCGGTCTTTACTGCTAAGGCTGGCCCTCAGGCATCCCAGCCCCCAGAGGTGAGAGGGAAAATCTGGAGAAAGGAGGACCTCCCCTTGGTTGAGGAGGACTGGGTTAGAGATCACCTAGGCAAACTGGATCCTCACAAATCCATGGGCCCCGATGGGATGCACCCACGAGTGCTGAGGGAGCTGGCGGATGTTCTTGCTGAGCTGCTCTCCATCATCTTTGAAAGGTCATGGAGGACAGGAGAGGTGCCCAAGGACTGGAGGAAAGCAAATGTCACTCCAATCTTCAAAAACAGGCAAGAAGGAGGACCTGGGAAACTAGGCCAGTCAGCCTCACCTCCATCCCCGGAAAGGTGATGGATCAGTTCATTCTGGAGGTCATCTCCAGGCATGTAGAGGAAAAGAAGGTTATCAGAAGTAGGTAACATGGATTCATCAAGGGAAGATCATGCTTGACCAGCCTGATAGCCTTTTTGATGGTGTGAGTGGCTGGGTCGATGAAGGGAGAGCAGTGGATATTGTCTATCTCGAATTCAGTAAGGCATTCGACACAGTCACCCACAGCATCCTAATAGACAAGATAACTTAGTGTGGGTTGGATGAGTGGACAGTAAGGTGGACAGACAACTGGCTCAACAACAGAGCTCAGAGGGTTGTGATCAATGGGGCAGAGTTTGGATGGAGGCCTGTAACTAGCGGTGTTCCCCAGGAGTCTGTGCTGGGTCCAGTCCTGTTCAATATATTCATCAATGACCTGGATGAAGGGATAGAGTGTAACCTCAGCAAGTTCGCTGATGATACCAAGCTGGGAGGAGTGGCTGATGCGCCAGAAGGCTGTGCTGCCATTCAGCGAGACCTGGACAGGCTGGAGAGCTGGGCCGAGGGGAACCTCATGAAATTCAACAAGAGCAAGTGCAAGGTCCTGCACCTGGGGAGGAACAACCCCACGCACCAGTACAGGTTGGGGGCTGACCTGCTGGAAAGCAGCTCCGCTGAGAAGGACCTGGGAGTGCTGGTGGACAGCAAGTTGACTATGAACCACCAACGTGCCCTTGTGGCCAAGAAGGCCAACGGTATCCTGGTGTGCATTAAAAGGAGTGTGGCCAGCAGGTCGAGGGAGGTTATCCTCCCCCCTTTACTCTGCCCTAGTGAGACCACATCTGGAGTACTGTGTCCAGTTTTGGGTCCCCCAGTTCAAGAAAGACAGGGGACTGCTTGTGAAAGTCCAGCAGAGCGCTACCAAGATGATCAGGGGACTGGAGCATCTCCCTTATGAGGAAAGTCTCAGAGACTTGAGTTTGTTCAGCCTGGAGGAGAGAAGACTGAGGCGGGATCTCATCAGTGCTTATAAATATCTAAAGGGTGGGTGTGAGGAGGATGGGGCCAGACTCTTTTCAGTGGTGCCCAATGACAGGACAAGGGGCAATGGGCACAAGTTGGAACACAGGAAGTTCCACCTGAATATGAGGAGAAACTTCTTTACTGTGAGGGTGGCAAAGGAGTGGAACAGGCTGCCCAGAGAGGTTGTGGAGTCACAAAATTAGGTGTAACATAGCCCCTAAAGTTCATCTGTAGGTTGGTTGGTTTGATTTTTTTTTCTCTTCTCCCTAGCGGTTTCTGCTGTGTGATAAATTTAAGTCAATTACGCAACCAAAACAGAGGCCTAAAGGAGTACATCAGAAGTAATAAATATACAACAAAGTTGAGTAATGTATTAGAATAATGAAAGCCTTGACATACACAGAAACATTCACTTGCATGTCTCAAAACGTTATTTATTCATGCTGTTCTTTCTAATCCATTTGTTTTTTTTTCCTGAGCCTGAACAAAAGTTGCTACCTGAAGAATCATTATCAGCAGTATTAATGGATTACTCAGAAACAGTTTTATATGCAGATGTTACATTAAAATTGCATTTCTAGCAGATACAATGCTCAAGTCTTTAAAGAACACTGAAATTGCACAATGTCACTTGCAATTGGGTGACAACATTATTTTATGATATCATAATTTGGAAAACTAATCTTAATGTCTGAGCTACAGGCCTATCATTAAATTAAAATATATATAATCTTTCATGTGATTATATTGATGCAATATTAACTGCCATTCAAATGCTTCAATTTTATTAACCCAAACAGAAGATTAAATATAAAGTGTTACTAATAGAAACAACTGAATAGCTATTTTTACCTTATGAATGATCTTTACCTGATTATCTTCATCATCTTCATCAGATCTTTCTGAGGGTGGTGATGAGGAATCACTTTTTATTTCTTCTTTAATTTTTGAAGCCTTTGTTGCTCTATTCTTCTTAGTTCTTGTTTTTCTCCTCTTTGAATTGCCCTGAATGCAGATTAGTACCTTTGTTATGTCAACTGACAAGTGTCTTTGCACCACGGTTGCAGAAAGATTTGTTTTTTATGTTAAAGAAAGCATTCATTTTATTTATTGCTACTAATGACCACCACTTTTCTCAGGACCGGAGACTGAGCCTAACGCAACAGTAGAGAATATATACAATTAAGAGACAATAAAACATTATTAAACTTTTAATTCATTCCTTGAGTTAGTCTCATATAATATGATTAGCAATACAGAGAAAAATTACGGAAAGCAAAGAAGAGTGGAACTAAAAATAAAACAAGTATCTGTTGACATGCCCATAAGCATATTATGTTATCTCACTACTGAATACCAAGCTTTACTTACTGCACCAGTAAGCCTTTGTGCTTCTTTTCTTGCAAGGTCTTTATTCAGTAATTTAATGAGGTAATCTGCACGGGTCTGTAACTGCTTGGCCTGGGGTTTCTTATCCGGATCATCAGGTAAAATCTGAGGAGAGCAATGGTAGTATCAACTATAAGTACACGTTACCAAATTAGGAAGCTGCTAGTCTGGAGCACTGGGAAAAGAAGCAGCTGAATTAAAAAAAGGTAAAAAACCCCAATCCACTCCAACTATACCTGACCAATATGCCAGCATGCTTCAAGGAACTGAGAATTTCTTAAGTGTTTTATTTTTCCCCAAACACACAACTAATGTAGTCTTGAAAATGGTCTCACAAAGTTTACAGTAAACTCAAGAAACTAACCTCAGGATTTGTTTCCACTCTCATAGTTTATCTAAAAAATTCAAAGCTCTTGTACCACAGTCATCCACAGATGTAGTTCTCCTTTGTGCTTCTAAATGCATTAACTCATTATCACAGGATATTTCAGAAGCCAAAAATATAAATGAGTGGTTTCATAAAACAAGCAAATTAATGGAAGGCAGGGGCAGGATACCATTAAAACAGATTTGCATACAACCCTGGCTCCTCAAATCCCAAAGCTACAGGTTGTTGGCAATGTAATTGAGTTTGCTTCACTCCAGTCTTTCTCTAAATGTTTCTCACTACTTCTAAGCAGCCATTGCTCTACTTCTAATCTGATGAGTATAGCTATTCTCATGTTGCGGATGAAAGACAGTTTCAAGTAAATAAACCAGGGATAGGAAACCAAAACCAAAACCTCAAAACAACCTTCCCTCCAAAAGATCAAGAAAAAAAATTAACACAACTAGAGCATTTAAACTAGGGAAGGAAAAGATGGAAGAGAAAGAATTCAAGTGACAGATCCAAATACATAGAAATACAGAAAAATAACAGACTCTAAGAAGGTATACTTCAACTGAATACACAAAATCTTGAAATCTAATAATTTACCAGAAGGATACAAAGGAGTACAACTGACCTAACTTCTGTGCAATTTCAGTTATCATAAAATAAGCTCTTTCAGTAACTGCTCTTATTAGCAAGTCCTTGATGAAATTTTGTGGATTACATACCTTTTGTGTCAAACTGAGATCAGGATCCATTTTTATCATTTCCCAGCTGCCATAACCATATTCATAGATACCTATTAACAGATTGGAATCATCTTCCTTACCCCAATCTATATCAAAATGAGCTGCCTTGGTGTGGCATGGGATGACGTATCTAGTAGAAATAAATTAGAAACATAAATAAGCGATCTTCTTAAACTTAGCAAGGGAGAGGGGAACATGCCACACATCATTAAGATCCTGGTATATTTAGGTAAGTAATCCAGATATCTATCAGGTTTTCTTAAAATTTCTATAAAATATTTATTAAAATCAGTGCCAAAACATGTTTTGAAGCAGATCAAGATTAAGATACAAAGAACAGCAGACATCTATCTGTGACCATGGATCGAGTCAGAACTGGCTAACCATGAAGATATGCTTAAAATATTACTCAAGTGTAACTGCTACCTGAATAAGCAGATAGTCTAGGGACTACAAGGTAGCAAGCTAAAAAGTTCAGAGGGCTAAACAACTACCAATAATTACCATCTGCTCCACTTTGACAAATATTGCTTTCTCTCAGGCAGAGGTGACACAAAGCAGCTCCTCAACAAGCCTAATTTCTAGTCTGGAATAATTAAGAGTAACTGAACCCAGTCCCCAGTGAATACAGTTCAGAAGCCAAATCAAATACTGGCTTCTAAGGAGAGGGAAGAAAGACTAAATAAAGGATGTGGAGCAAATTGCTGCTGCCAGTTCTTAGGGAGAATGGAGCAACACTAGTGTCCCAGTGTGCTTAAGAGTCTGGATTGCTTAAATATATGCATAAAGTTCTTGAATAACCTTCTGCATTATGGTTTCCTTTAGGAAAAGAAAAAAAAATACCTTTTCCTTTCTTCTGGATCTGAAGGAATGGATTTGTGCAATGGTGCCAACTCTTCTTCATGAGAGATGACTAGCTTTGCATTCACCTGCACTCCTGATATTCGGAATGTTGGGCCTTTAACTTTCCCAAGTCTACCTCCTTAAAATAAAGGACCAAATTATTAAAATATTTAGCCTTTATGTATATCTTATAGACAAACAAAGAAAAAAGAAAGTTTGAATGTCTGCTGCTGTAGCATCAATTATAGCAAATGACTTTTTCTTAACCAAATGCTTTAATTAAACTCCAGAATCTCGAGGTCTTTCAGATAATAATAGCAGATTAATTTTAAATTTCACGGTAAAGCAAAAAGATGCTGCATTCTACTGGAAAAACTCAGGGAAGGGGGAGGGGGACCCAAACCCCAAAAGTCTTCTTACTATAAATCACCTAGCATGCTAACAGTTTGTTAATGCTTTCCCCAACACAACTGTTTTGTTATAATCAGAGTGCAAGAATTATTCAGACTTCTTGACACTTTTTATACCTCTCCCCCACCCCCAAACACACTTTACCTGCTCTTTCTTGTCCAAAGAAATTGTCCTTTAAAGCCTTAATACATCCATTATGTACAAGTTCTCCCAGACGTTTAAGGTCCGTCTCAGATTTATCAACTAGCTCAGCATCTCTAGCTATAGCATCTAACCTGTAAGAAAACATATATGTTTTTACAGCTCTCAAACTTTAGTATTATGAATGACTCCTTCAGATTCTGAAACTCGAGAAGTGATCATGTAAGTTATCATTCACGCTTTCTATGCTGTGTACAATTTTGATCCATGCAGTTAAAAGCATAAAAGTACAGAATACAGAAACTGAAAAAGGGTGTTTCACATAGAGGACAATACAACAGGAACTAGAAAGGACCCTAACTATACACTTCTGAGTTACATTACTACACATTCTTTTAAACAGAAAAGGAACTATTATATATAATAAGATCATATAGACTATAAAGACTATTAAAGAAAATGAAGGTGGGAAATGATTCTCAAAATAGAGTAATACAGAAAGCTTAAAATAAGAACTGACAATAAGAAAAATGCAAAACTGGCAGTTAGTCTGTTGAAAGCCTATGGCTTTATCCGCTCTATAAAACAAGAAAACTGAACGATTGTCACTAATGCAGATTAAACAAGACGGTAAATTATGAAGAAAAACAACCAGTCTTGCAAAATTGAAAGATTTTTCATACTGGCTGTCTATATACTTACTATATATGAAGAAAGGAAAAAAAAATTAGTTTAAATTCATGTTATAGTCAAGGGAAAAGATTAGGCACACTATTTTCTCTTCAACCTAAGGTTTCTTGGTGCATTGTTCTAATTTTAATAAAAACAAGGTTCAAAGTTGCTATACAAATATAATCAAGTAAGTTTACCTTTCAAGTGGGCCACCAAATTTCTTGTAACTCTTGATAAACCTAATAACAAAAAAATAATTTTGCAGTTAAAAACATATGCTTAACTACACTGGTTTTAAAAATGTATTTGTAAAGTCTTAGTACAAGGCTATGTGAACAATGCAAAGAAAATAAGAGCTAGAGAGACTAGGAGAGCTTAGTATATCAAGATACCCCCCATTTAAAGCCAGAGTTCTATTTGGTTTAATAACTGATGTAAATAAAACAAAAGAAGATACAATTTATTTTAAAAAGTAATTTACTAATTAGTTTCACAAGACAAAGGATTCAGCAATGTGATGTGTCTAATCATTAAAATAAAATGTGGATTTATAGTAAATAGAGAATTCAGACATTATGTTAGGCCTTATAATAAAGAGCTAGCTGCAATTTTAAGGGGATTTTAAGACTTAGGAAAACATAACATGAAAGATAAAGGCATGCAAGAATACCCCTGACAAAAGCAGCAAACCATTTTATGTTAGATGAAATGAAAAGGAAACAGGGCTCTTTAAGGTTATTTATATAATCAAAAAGATTTTGTAAGCTTTACAGTGTTTTAGAGAAACATGAATACTGAAATTACAGAAGCAAAGTAGCATTTCACAAACCAATCAAAGTAAAGCAAACAATTTCTCCTCCTTCTACCAATGAAGTATTTTTAGCACAAAATATTGATGGGACCAGCTGTACAGATTCACTTATGTACTGGTTTTCACTGAGATAAATTTAAATTTCTTCAGAGCACCATACCTGCTAGTATGTTTCAGATTTGTGACCGAAACAGTGTTGATAACACAGGGATGTTTTAGCTATTGCTGAACAGTGCTTACTCAGATTAAAGGCCTTTTCTGCTTCTCACACCACCCCACCAGTGAGTGGGCTGGGACAGCTGACCCCAACTGACCAAAGGGATATTCCATACCATATGGCGTCATGCTCAGTATATAAAGTTGGGGGAAAAAGAAGGAAGGGGGGACATTTGGAGTGATGGTGTTTGTCTTCCCAAGTAACTGTTACGTGTGATGGAGCCCTGCTTTCCTGGAGATGGCTGAACACCTGCCTGCCCATGGGAAGTGGTGAATGAATTCCTTGTTTTGCTTTGCTTCTGTGCGCAGCTTTTGCTTTCCCTATTAAACTGTCTTTATCTCAACCCACGAGTTTTCTCACTTTTACTCTTCTGATTCTCTCCCCAAATCCCTCTGGGGGAGATTGAGCAAGCAGCTGTGTGGTGCTCTAGCTGCTTACTGAGGTTAAACCACAACTTATCAAACTGGATTTTGTATTTATTTATTTTTTTTTTTAAAAGCACCATATAACATTAATTCAATTAGAATGGCAAGAAATTTAAAACAAAACAAAACTCACTGAACATTTGTAGATATTTCCACAAAAATGCATTTATCGTTTCTTCAACTACAGTTTTTAGGTTAAATGATGGGAAGTAGAATATTTTGTTTGTATGGTTAAAAAAAAAAAAGCTCAGCCATTTTAGAAACTGTTTTTTTAAAATCACTGTCTTCAGGGGATGCAGGAAGAATAATACAGATTAAAAGACTGTAAAACAATTGAGAACATTGTTCGTACCCAATGTTATCCCTCATCAAAATAGGTTCAAATTCTGGACATAACATTTCCTTATGTCAGCACCCTAAACTACACAGAGTAAAGCCTTAAATGCCTAAAATAAAAATTTTCAACTAAATTCAGGAAACATAGACTGTTTTCCATATTTTCAAACTCTAAAATGATAAAAAAAGATGTTTTGTCCCTTTAAACATGCATGTCCCCCCCCACATCTTACCGCCTAATCTCTGCATCGCTAAAACCTTTAATATTTTCTCGAGGAATAGTTCGTGGTCGTCCACGTTTTTTTGGTCGTTTTCTTTCTGAGATGGAGTCACTATCAGATCCAGAATATCTTCTGCTCCTACTGCGTTTCCCTTCACTTCCATTAAAGTTGATCTGGAATTTCAGATTAAGTAGTTCAAAAGCTACGTGACTAAAACATTTTATTTAATGTGTTGTCTAGCCTGTCAAAAATGGGGGGGGGGGTGTGCCATGTGAAAACCACCCAACCCAAAAGTACAAGCCAAAACAGCAGCAATGAAAAAACCAACCAACCAACCAACAACAAAAATCAAAGTTAGTTGGTCAAAACCCAGAGATACCTGTTTTGCACAGTTTCTCATCCTTGGGAGCATATATATTTCTTCAAGCTCTTTTTGTCTTTCTTCCTCTTCTATTCGTCGCCGCTGGACTTCTGGAATGATTTCTTCCCAATTTCTTAAATTTTTTTCTGGTTCCAGCTCAATGTCATCTTCATCCATATTGGAAAAGTTAGCCACCTTAGGTATTGGAACATAAGTATTTTCACCAAATCAATAAATGATTTTATTTAAACAAAGAGTCAGTAATTAATATTTTAGGAAAACTTACTTCAGAATGGCATATTTTATTTATTTTTATATACCAAAATATACACATATAAAATGCTTCACGAAGCACTGTCTCTAATGAAAGTATTTTCATATATGAAATGCACACGCTCCATGCAACAGGGCTGAATATAAAGATGAGAATCTTTTTCTTCTTTTACAATTTGAGTAATACAGGAACACTATGAAATACCTCCCCAATAGCTGTGATTGTTTAATTTCCTTCGAAGCAGAAAGCAACTCTAACTGAATACCCGAATTAATATGAAACTATAATAATGTAGAACTAACCAATCATTAATAAACTGTAGAAATCATAATATGTTGCAAATGAATGATTAGCAGGAAAGTGATTTAGTACTCTACTGATCTAAAAAAGTCCTGCCCTGCTTTAAACAAAAAACAAGAAAAACCACACCACACTCACCAAACCTAAGCAACAACAGAAAGATACACACACACAAAAAACACCAACCCCAAACCACCACATACAATTTGGACCCACTTAATATTTTAAGTGTTATCCAGTTAAGCATATCTGGCATATGGGGGCTGAAAGTAATTTCTAAAAGTCATCAACTAAAAAATTCAAGCTTCATTCTCTAGTTTTCAGAAGTACTACAGGTGCTTAACAGCATAAAGCATTAAATGAACAACAGCCCTCCCCAGTATTCTAATAATTAAACCAAAGACTAATGTATTTGTAAATATCTTTCTTATTTTGTTAGCAAAATACATTATGTATTATTAAATGTTTGCGCTGGCAGTAATTACCCTGTATAGGTGAAAACACATTCTATGCCAAAGAATTGATTTATTATCGCACCTGTTTCATAATAACAAAGAAAAGATGAATAGGTGCACAAAAGAAGAAGAAAAAATAGCATTTATAAAGGAAAGTATAATTAAGGGAAGAGGGAGGGAACAGAGCAATACCTTGAACTGTGAAAGCAACTCATCTCCTACAGTCAGTGGGCCTGGCTCATTTTCTCGAGTTTCAGCCCTCTTCAGGATTTCATCTATATCCATTTCCTGAAACAGAAGTTTCTCTTTACAACAAAATAATTCATACATATTTTTAGTTTCTCTGTCCATCGAGTGTAGATGCACTGTTCCATTTACCTGAGGCTCCTCTTCTTCCCCTTCAGGTTCTTTAAAAAGTTCTTCAGCACCGAACTTCAAAATTGCTGATAACTCTTCCTTATTAAAAGGTGTTGAGCTGAAATAGAGAAAGTTTCAGATAAACACTTTATCTTAGTGAATGTTTTCAAATTGCTATTATCATGAGTCAAAATTCCTTTTGACTTTAAAAAAAGCTATATTTAATTTGTAAAAAAAATGCACAAAGACAATATACTTGGCAGTCTTTACTTACATACCTCCTTACCACATATTTTTTGCCTTTTATTAAACAAGTGAAAAGACTTGTATTTTTACTCAAATAGTCAGGTATACCTAAGCATAAGTTAATATGAAAGAATAAACAAACATACCTGGAAGGAGTAGAGCCTGTATGTAGTACAGTTTTCCCTGTAGTGTCCATTCTCTGAATTACTAAGTGATCTAACACCATCTTTTTCTTGGCTCTTTCAAGAATATCTTCTTCTACTGATCCTTTTGTGACTAGCCGATAAATATTAACCTAAGCATATTACAAAAAAAGGCTTTATTTAAATGCTCACAAATTACACATGAAAACAATATTCAGATGAAGTTAAAATACATTGAGCAACAAGGGAGAAATGTTAGTTGTGATTACATATCTTTTAAATCTTACTGAACTAGTATTTCATATATGAAAGCAGTCAATCATCTTACCATAGTTGCTACATAAACTATTTAAAAAAAATATAAACAAAAAGAAAGAAATCCTTAGATCTCTCCTCTTTAAACTTCTGTAAATAGGCACGAGCATGGCCACAAAGAAAAGTGTTATACCTGATTACTACTTGAAGCCTTCTACGAGAAACAAACCCAAGGAAAACTATGAAGTATTTAACTTTGAGTAAAACGGATGCACGTGAAGTCTAGCAGTTACATTCTAGAATGACATGATGCCAACGAACGTGGGAAAAGTCCACAACTCTTCCCCCTACCTATCCATATACTACGGCTACCATGCAATCTCTCCATAAACAGAGATTATAACTTTCTTTTAAAACAGGCAAATTCGTATTACTAATATTTTTAGATATTCTTGGCAAGTATTCACAGAATCACAGAATGGTAGGGGCTGGAGATCATCTAGACCAACCCCCCTGCTTGAGCAGGTACACCTAGAGCATGGGGCACAGGACCACATGCAGGCAGATTTTTAATGTCTCCAGGAAAGGAGACTCAACAACCTCTCTGGGCAGCCTGTTCCACTCCTTTGCCACCCTCACAGTAAAGAAGTTTCTCCTCATATTCAGGTGGAACTTCCTGTGTTCCAACTTGTGCCCATTGCCCCTTGTCCTGTCATTGGGCACCACTGAAAAGAGTCTGGCCCCATCCTCCTCACACCCACCCTTTAGATATTTATAAGCACTGATGAGATCCCGCCTCAGTCTTCTCTCCTCCAGGCTGAACAAACTCAAGTCTCTGAGACTTTCCTCATAAGGGAGATGCTCCAGTCCCCTGATCATCTTGGTAGCGCTCTGCTGGACTTTCACAAGCAGTCCCCTGTCTTTCTTGAACTGGGGGACCCAAAACTGGACACAGTACTCCAGATGTGGTCTCACTAGGGCAGAGTAAAGGGGGGAGGATAACCTCCCTCGACCTGCTGGCCACACTCCTTTTAATGCACACCAGGATACCGTTGGCCTTCTTGGCCACAAGGGCACGTTGGTGGTTCATAGTCAACTTGCTGTCCACCAGCACTCCCAGGTCCTTCTCAGCGGAGCTGCTTTCCAGCAGGTCAGCCCCCAACCTGTACTGGTGCGTGGGGTTGTTCCTCCCCAGGTGCAGGACCTTGCACTTGCTCTTGTTGAATTTCATGAGGTTCCCCTCGGCCCAGCTCTCCAGCCTGTCCAGGTCTCGCTGAATGGCAGCACAGCCTTCTGGCGCATCAGCCACTCCTCCCAGCTTGGTATCATCAGCGAACTTGCTGAGGTTACACTCTATCCCTTCATCCAGGTCATTGATGAATATATTGAACAGGACTGGACCCAGCACAGACTCCTGGGGAACACCGCTAGTTACAGGCCTCCATCCAAACTCTGCCCCATTGATCACAACCCTCTGAGCTCTGTTGTTGAGCCAGTTGTCTGTCCACCTTACTGTCCACTCATCCAACCCACACTAAGTTATCTTGTCTATTAGGATGCTGTGGGTGACTGTGTCGAATGCCTTACTGAATTCGAGATAGACAATATCCACTGCTCTCCCTTCATCGACCCAGCCACTCACACCATCAAAAAGGCTATCAGGCTGGTCAAGCATGATCTTCCCTTGATGAATCCATGTTACCTACTTCTGATAACCTTCTTTTCCTCTACATGCCTGGAGATGACCTCCAGAATGAACTGATCCATCACCTTTCCGGGGATGGAGGTGAGGCTGACTGGCCTAGTTTCCCAGGTCCTCCTTCTTGCCTGTTTTTGAAGATTGGAGTGACATTTGCTTTCCTCCAGTCCTTGGGCACCTCTCCTGTCCTCCATGACCTTTCAAAGATGATGGAGAGCAGCTCAGCAAGAACATCCGCCAGCTCCCTCAGCACTCGTGGGTGCATCCCATCGGGGCCCATGGATTTGTGAGGATCCAGTTTGCCTAGGTGATCTCTAACCCAGTCCTCCTCAACCAAGGGGAGGTCCTCCTTTCTCCAGATTTTCCCTCTCACCTCTGGGGGCTGGGATGCCTGAGGGCCAGCCTTAGCAGTAAAGACCGAAGCAAAGAACGCATTCAGTAAATCTGCCTTCTCTGCATCCTGTGTCACCAGGGCCCCTTCCTCGTTCAGCAGTGGGCCCACTGTATCCCCAGTCTTCCTTTTATTGCTGACGTATTTAAAGAAGCCCTTCTTGTTATCCTTGACACCCCTCGCCAGATTTAGTTCCAAGTGGGCCTTGGCCTTCCTCGTCGCATCTCTGCATACCCTGACAACGTTTCTATATTCCTCCTAAGTGGCCAGTCCCTTTTTCCACATATTGTGAACCTCCCTCTTCCATTTGAGTTTCTCTAGAAGCTCTTTGCTCATCCATGCGGGTCTCCTGGCTCCTCTGCCTGACTTCTTCCTCCTAGGGATGCACTGATCTTGAGCTCAGAGGAAGTGGTCCTTGAATACTGACCAGCTCTCTTGGATCCCCCTGCCTTCTAGAGCCCTAGCCCATGGGATTCCTCCAGGCAGGTCTTTGAAGAGGCCGAAGTTGGCTCTCTTGAAATCCGGGGTTGTAATCGGAATTGTTGCCCTGCTTCTACCACACAGGATCCTGAACTCCACCATCTTCTGGTCACTGCAGCCAAGGCTACCCCCAACCCTCACATCCTCAACCAGCCCTTCCTTGTTTGTTAGTATAAGGTCGAGCAGCACATCTTGCCTCGTTGGGTCCTCCACCACTTGCATCAAAAAGTTGTCCTTGATGCTCTGCAGGAACCTTATGGATCATGCATGCCTCGCCATGTTGTTTTTCCAGCAAATATCAGGGTGGCTGAAGTCCCCCACAAGGACCAGGGCCTGTGATTGTGAGGCTACTTCCAGCTGCCTGTAGAAGGCTTCATCAACTTCCTGATCAGGTGGCCTGTAGCAAACGCCCACAACAGTGTCGCCCATATTTGGCCGTCCCTTAATTTTTACCCACAAGCTCTCAACTTGTTCTCCTTCCACTCCAAGGCACAGCTCGATGCATTCCAGTTGCTCCCTCACATAAAGAGCAACTCCCCCACCTCGCCTTGCTGGCCTGTCTTTCCTGAAAAGCCTGTAGCTATCCATGACCACATTCCAGTCATGTGAGCTATTGGGCTGGTTTTGGCTGGGATAGAGTTAATTCTCTTCACTGTAGCTGGTAAAGTGTGGATGGCACCTTGATGCTTTAGTTGTTGTTAAGTAGCGGCTAAGTGTTGCTAAGTAGGGCCTGTAGTAGCCAGGGACCTTTCCAGCTTCCCATGCTCTGCCAGGTGGGAGGGGCACAGCCAAGACAGCTGACCCCAACTGGCCAATGGGATATTCCATAACATATGAAGACATGACCAGTATATTAACCGGGAGAGGTGGCGTGCAGGGAGGTGGTTGCGGCTCGGGGACTGGTGGCGTTGGGTCGGTGGGTGGCGAGCGGCTGCGCCACCTGTTTGTTTGTTTAGGTTTTTCATTCCCCCTTCCCCCCAGCCCCTGGTTTCGTCTTTCTCTCATTATTTTCCTTTTCATTGCATTTTTTTTTTGGTTGTTGTTGTTGTTATTGTTTTATTTTAATTATTAAACTGTTCTTATCTCAACCCATGAGCTGTCTCACTTTTACCCTTCTGATTCTCTCCCCCATCCCACCAGTGGGGGAGTGAGCGAGCAGCTGTGTGGGGCTGAGTTTTCGGCTAAACCACAACAGCTATCCCACCATGTCTCTGTGATTGCAATGAGATCATGGCCCTGCGACCGCACACAGACCTCTAGTTCCTCCTGTTTATTCCCCACGCTGCGTGCGTGGGTGTACAGGCATTTCAGAAAGGTACTTGAGCATACAGGTTTCCCTGGAGGGGTGCATGAGGATCCACTATAGCCATGCACACCCCTGAGGTGGTTGGTGTCCTGGTTGTCATCCTGTGAGGCAGCTAAGGCACCTTTGTCACTGCTCTCGTTGGCCTGTCTTATTGCCCTGTTGTATGTTATTGCATTAGCATTGCCACGTTGGCAGCCACCCCCAAGTCCCTCAGTTTAAAGCTCTCCTCACCAAGTTGGCCAGCCTGCTGCCAAAGATTCCCTTACCCCTTCCAGGTAGGTGGATGCCATCCCTCCCTAGCAGGCTATGCTTGCTGAAGAATGTCCAGGTGTCATAAAAGCCAAAACCCTCACGTTGACACCAGCCACGTAGCCAGGAGTTGATTTGCATTATTCGCCTTTTTCTAGTTGCCCATTTTTCTCTATTGGTTTAAGCTGGAGGAGAAGACGACTTGGGCACCAATATTTTTCACTTGCTCCCCCACAGCTTCATAGCCTTCCTTAGTTCTTCCCAGGCTCTGGCTTGCAGCTTCATTTGTGCCCACATGGAAGAGGAACAGCGGATAGTTCTCTGCACTCTTGACAAGTTGTGGCACCCCCTCAGCAATGTCTTGGATCTTAGCTCCCGGAAGGGAGCAAACGTCTCGTGACTCCCCGTCAGGTCGGCAGACGGGTGCCTCAGTGCCTTTTAACAGGAGTCACCCACTAGAAGCACCGATCTCTTCTTTTTACGGTATCTGTTCTGTGTTGCTGGTATAGTTGCACCTTGCAGACCTTACTTGTGAGTGTCTGCAGCTGCTAAAGCTTCATATCTGTTGTTGGTAGTGATGATGGAGGGTGGGGGCTGAAGCAGAGCCCTGCTTTTGCAGGTCACCAGGGTCCAAGCTGCCTCGTTCTCAGTGGTGTCTGCTACAGGAATGTGGTTCTGAAACCACCTATCTCTCTCTGCCTCGGCTCCACTAATACTGCGCAGCCTTCTAACTGTCTCCTGCAACTCAGTCACCTGGCACAGCAGATCATCAACCTGTGCACACCTTGTGCAGGTGCTTACCTTCACACTAGGAGAAGGGTCCAGGCACTCGTTGCAACCTACCACCTGTACTGAAGCCTCCTTCTTTACCAGTTCCATCTGGGTGGATGCATCAGACATCTCTGGGGCTTTCTCCGTGGGAACACTGTTTTTAGCTCTGAGGCAAGCGCCCACCATCCTGGCAGAGACCTAGAGAACTTCCCTGGGCTGTGGGCCTACAAGCAGGATGCAGCACCCTCCCTGCTCTCCCTGCCTGCATGAACTGCCGAGCAAACTGCCGCGACATGCCCTGGCTGCCATGCCATGCCCCGTTCGCTGTGCTCCTGGTCCCTCACACTCCCCGGGGCCTTAACTCTCCCACGGTTGCTCGTGGCAACGCCCAGACCGTGTCAGCCTCATTCGCAAGAGTTGCTGGGACCTGGCGGGCTGCTCTGCTCTTCCTCAGGCTTCCCTGGCTCCGGGAACCCTCTCGTCCACCCCAATCTAGTGCCCAGCTGCGGAACTTACTGTTCCCGCTGCTGTGTTTGTCGCCAACTAGTTATTCTCAAAATACATGAAGACTGCAATGGCACAGACAGACAGCTTATGGCTATCATATGAAACCCTCCTCCAGGTTTGAAGTTTAAAAGACAAGTGTGCATACCTGTTTCTTCTGTCCAATCCTATGAGCTCTAGCCTGTGCTTGCAGATCATTCTGTGGATTCCAGTCAGAATCAAATATAACTACAGTGTCAGCAGATGCCAAGTTTATACCTAATCCTCCAGCTCTGGTAGACAGTAAAAAGCAGAAGTCCTGAAATTATAGAATAAGAAATAGCTTTATATATATTACCTATAATATTCTTCAAGGAATCATTATGACACTTCTTTATATGCTCTGTGGAGCAGACTATGAACTCATACACTTCATTATGAATGTCATAAACATGTTAGGTTTGTAATGCAATAAGGTGCTTGCCATGGCTAGAGCCAGTAGATCTCCATTAGAAAAGAACAGAATAGACTAGACTACTTCAGTTGGAAGGGACCTACAACGATCATCTAGTCCAACTGCCTGACCACTTCAGGGATGACTAAAAGTTAAAGCAGGTTGTTAAGGGGATTGTCCAAATGCCTTTTAAATACTGACAGGCTTGGTGCATCGACCACCTCTACCTCTCTAGGAAGCCTGTTCCAGGGTTTGACCACCCTCACTGTAAAGAAATGCTTCCCGAAGTCCAGTCTAAACCTCCCCTGGTGCAGCTTTGACCCATTCCCACACATCCTATCACTGGATACCAGGGAGAAGAGATCAGCACCTCTCTCCCCACTTCCCCTCCTCAGGAAGCTGTAGAGAGCAATGAGGTCACCCCTCAAGTCTCCTTTTCTCCAAACTAGACAAACCCAGAGTCCTTAGCCGCTCCTCATAGGACATACCTTCCAGCCCTTTTACCAGCAGCTTTGTTGCCCTCCTCTGGACACATTCAAGGACATTAACATCCTTCTTAAATTGTGGGGCCCAGAACTGCACACAATATTCAAGGTGAGGCTGTACCAACGCTGAATTCAACAGGATCATCATCTCTCTTGACCAGCTGGTTATTCTGTGTTTGATGCACCCCAGAATGTGGTTTGCCCTCTTGGCTACCAGGACACACTGCTGACTCATATTGAGCCACTGAGCCTGCTGCTGACCAGCACCCCCAGATCCCTTTCTGCAGGGCTGCTCTCCAGCCGCTCCTCTCCCAAACTATACTTGTGCCCAGCATTACTCTGTCCCAGGTGCAGAATCCAGCATTTGTTCTTGTTAAATTTCATCCCATTAATCATCGCCCAATGCTCCAATCTATCTAGATCCCTCTGCAAGGCCTCTTGTCCCTCGAGAGAGTCAACAGCACCTCCCAGGTTGGTATCATCAGCAAACTTGCTAATGGTGCATTCAACTCCTGCAACCAGATCATTGATAAAAATATCGAATGGAACTGGTCCTAATATTGAGCCCTGAGGAACACTGCTGGTGACTGGTCGCCAGCCAGATGTAGCCCCATTCACTACAACCCTTTGAACCCTGCCCTTCAGCCAGTTCTTCACCCAGCGCACCATGTATCTGCTCATCCCACAGTTGGACAACTTGTCCAGAAGGGTGCTGTGAAGGACAGTATCAAAAGCCTTACTAAAATCCAGAAAAACTACATCCACTGTCTTCCCTTCATCCACTAGGCAGGTGACCTTATCATAGAAGGAGATCAAATTAGTTAAACAGGACTTTCCCTCTGTGAACCCATCCTGACTGTGCCTGAGGATTACATTGTCCTTTAAATGCCTTTTTGTAGTACCCAGTAGGATCTTCTCCATAATTTTTCCAGGTACTGAGGTTAGACTAACAGGTCTGTAGTTCCCTGGGTCTTCCCTCATGCCCTTGTAAGTTGGAATAATGTTTGCTAGCTTCTAGTCAGCAGGGACCTCCCCAGACTCCCAAGACCTTTGGTAGATGATTGAGAGGGGTCCTGCCATAACATCCGCTACCTTCTTCAGTACTCTGCAATGAAACCCATCAGGCCCCATGGACTTGTGAACATTCAGCTGATACAGCTGGTCCCTTACAATTTCAGTGCCCACAAATGGAAAGTCACTGTTCCTGCAGTCATGGTCCTCCAACTCAGGGGACTGGGCAGCCAAAGGTCTATCAGTATTATTAAAGACTGAGGCAAAAAACGCAGTGAATGCCTCCGCTTTGTCTTCATCCCTATTAGTCAGGTGACCATCTTCAAGAAGTATCGGTCCAATATTTTCCTTGGACCTCCTCTTGCTATTAACATACTTTAAAAAAGCCTTTCTTGCTGTCTGACACAACACTGGCCAGTTTCAACTCTAACTGAGCTTTGGCCGTTCATGTCTTCTCCCTGCATATACGAACCACAGTTCTGTAATCTTCCTGCAAAGCCCGACCTTGCTTCCAGAGATCATACTATTTCCTTTTCCTCTTGAGCTTCCCCCGTTGTATGTTATTGCATTAGCATTGCCACGTTGGCAGCCACCCCCAAGTCCCTCAGTTTAAAGCTCTCCTCACCAAGTTGGCCAGCCTGCTGCCAAAGATTCCCTTACCCCTTCCAGGTAGGTGGATGCCATCCCTCCCTAGCAGGCTATGCTTGCTGAAGAATGTCCCCTTTATGGGGGCAGATTTCTATGGGATATGAAAGTTAAATGGACTTAATCATCCTGTTTGTTTCTCATACTGCGTGTGTTGGTGTACAATCATTTCAGATATGTTCCTGAGCCCTCCGTGCTCCCAGGAACAGTTTAAATATTCCCACTAGCATTGCCACTCTCAAGCGATGCCATGCCAATCCTTGGCTTACCTACTGCAATCTTGTTGGTATCCCCTTCCCCCATCGATTCTAGTTTAAAGCTCTCTATCAGTATGTTGTGGGTTAACCCCCGTAGGCAGCTAAGCACCATGCAGCCACTCAATCACTTCTCACCCACATCCCCAGTGGGACAGGGCAAGAGGAAAGGAAGACTAAAAGCAAGTAAACTTGGGGGACAAGATAAAAATTGTTTAATAAGCAAAGGAGAAGTGGAAGAAGAGTGAAAGAAAAGAAAACAAAACCAAAACAAGTCATGCAAAAGCAATCACTCACCACCTCCCATGGGTAGGACCAATGGCCAGCTAGTTCCCAAGCAAAAGATGGCTAACCTCCCTAAGCCTCCTCCTCTCCCTTTTCATTGCTGAGCATATTATATGGCATGGAATAACTCTTTGGTTTGTTTGGGTCATCTGGCTGGTTATGTCCCCTCCCAACCTCTTGCACACACTCCAGCCTATTCACTGAGGGAGCAGAGTAAGAAACAGACAAGGCCTTGACACTATGCAAACACTGTTCAGCAACAGCTAACACACTGGTGTGTTATTAGCATTGTTTTTGTCACAAATCTAAAACAGCACCATACAAGCTGCTATGAAGTCTATTAACTCCAGCCCATCCAGACCCAGTATAAGTATAAAGCAAACTGATATCACTTTCTCTTGTGAACAGTTATTGACTTCTCCATGGTTTAAAGGAAGCAGCATCCTAGAAGATAATCAAAAGCCATTTGGGGAGGAAAAAACTAAGCAAAACACTGGACAAAAGTACAAACCCCCTTGTTGTTAAAGCCTCATGTGTGCCCAAGTCCCTCTGGTTTTTTTGTTAAGAAAACTAAAGCATTCTGCTGGGGTCAGTACTCTTCAACATATTCATAAATAATATGAAAATGAGATGAGCAATGAGGTGACAATGTTTGCAGATGATACAGTCAGTGACCGCTCAAACGGGAAAGTCTACAACAAGCCCATATATTAATAAAAGAACAATTAGATCAAGGACATCTCAAGCTGTTACATGATCTACGGGCAGTAAATCAGCAAATGCAAGCGATGGGGGCTTTACAGCCTAGCCTTCCAAATCCAGCCATGCTACCAACTGACTGGCATTTACTAATTATCGACTTAAAGGACAGCTTTTTTACTACAAAGCTGCATCCCTAGGATACCCAGCGATTTCCATTTACATTACCGGCAATCAACAGAGAGGATCCTGACTTACGCTTCGGATGGACAGTATTGCCACAAGGCATGCAGAATAGCCCTACTCTGTGTCAACTCTTCGTAGATGCTGCATTGAAAGAAGTGAGGCAGCAATGGCCGGACACTATAATTTACCATTACATGGATGACATCTTGTTTGCGCAAGTACAACCTTTCTCAGCACAGCAAGAATTATATTTACAGCAACAGCTCCAGCTACACGACCTAGTAATAGCAGCAGAGAAGGTTCAACGTTCATCGGTATGGAAATACCTTGGGTGGCGCATCAGTGACTCTCAGTTTTTCGCCCAATGTTCAAGGGCACTGACCCTGCCGCGCCGGTCCGACCGACTGCTGAACAACACACTATGATACAACGTCTTAGCTCCGAGATCGTCCAGAGAGCAGTAGACCGCCTGGACCCCGATCTCCCCATCGATCTCACCATACTCCATGGTTCTACTCACATTTTGGGTGCACTTACTCAGTGCAAAAAGAAAAAGGGGGAGAAGATAAGGGTGTTGGAATGGCAAAAGTTTTGTTTGTGCAAAAGTTTTGTTTGTATTAAATCACTTATGCCTATTTGCAGAACACGATAACCCTCCTGCGTGGGTGCGTCAGTACAACACATTGCAGGTATCCCTCACAACCCAACGGGTCAAGCAATAGTGGAACGAGCTAATGGGTTGCTGAAAACCTATGTTCAAAAGTATGCAGATATAAAAGACCCGCAAGAGCGGCTGGTAAAAGCACTGTTTGTGTTAAACTATTTGTGTGTATTTGGCTCTGAGGGAGTGCCTGCTGTCATCGTTCACTATAGACAGAAAAAGGACGAACGGGAGCTACCCTGAGTTTGGGTCAAATACAAAGACCCGCATACGGGTGTATGGTCAGGGCCTGTGGAGGTTTTATATTGGGGGAGGGGGTATCTCTGTGTTTCTACCCCTACAGGGCCGCAATGGATTCCAGCTAGATGTGCCAGACCCGCCACCTCCCCCACACAGCGCGACGCAGAACAGTTGCCCACCGCGGCACCAGCCGAAGCGGCACCTGAACGGTTGGGATCAGCGGAAGGAACCCAGAGGAGCGCTGTGCAGCACTCACCAGTGAATAACCACGGTCCAGGAGGAACAAAGGTCCCAGAGGGTGCATAGCGCCCGAGGTTTGGTCTGGTTTCGACCGAGAATACAAGGCGGACTGATAATGAACTCTGCTGAACAGAAATTATGGGTATTAGCCCTTTTAAGTGTATGTAGCACTGCCCTTGTGCCTAACGTTTTTGACCCACGAGAAAATATCTGGGTCACGCTAGCTAGATCATTGAATACGACTAGCTTTTGTGCCAGCCTAGCAACGCCCGACTCCCCATTTATCACATGTCTTATTGGGGTGCCTTTAAGTAATGCAACCTTTATGACCTTTGCCCAGTCCGTAGCAGAGCTGCGACAGCAGCATAATATAACTCGGAAGCTTCCCTTTAAGTGGCGTGACGCCCCTTCGGTGTTTGTTGAGTATGATATCTGGGATGATGTACTCCCCGTAGGCCCAGAACCACAAGAGCTTGCCCTTGTGGGCTCTCTTAATGCTACTGCTTGGTGTAACTATACCTCTGTAAATATATCACGCTCTAACAATATGCTTATTGCGCTACCTGCAGGTTTGTTTTTAATTTGTGGAGATGGGGCTTGGCCTGGCATCCCGTCACATATAAAGGGAGGGCCTTGCTCTATAGGTCGCCTAACGTTTCTTACCCCTAACACTTCAATGATTTATCAACATCATAGAAAGATGAGAAGCGAAAGGAGCACTCATAAGTTTGAGGATAACTGTGACTCTACAGCTGAATTTTGGAATCCTACAAAGATCATAGCTGTTTCCTTCTTGGCTCCTGGAGTTGGTGTTGCTCAAAGCCTCACGACATTAAACAAGCTAGGGTGTTGGCTAGCTAAGCAAACAAATGCCACATCAAAGGCATTATCTGACTTATTACTAGATGTAGACTCTGTAAGACAGGATGATCCATGGCATTGGTTTAACAGCTTGTTTAATGGATGGGGCATTGGCAATGGGATCAAGAGTATTTTGCAGATGGGATTAATAATATTTATACTGTTTATTATTATATTAATGTGTGTCCCTTGTATATCGCAATGTATGCAACGAATGATGGAAAGAAGTATGAGTGCCGTGTTCCTTTCTCAAGGAACAAAAGAAAAAGGGGGAGATGTGGGAAACTCTAGCCCGGGAACGGCTAGCAGAAAGCGGGCATTGAAGTAGAAGGACAGGCTCAGGGTCGGAGCGACCTTGGGCCCAGCTGTTGTTGACCGGTAAAGGAGTGTGAGAAACAAGTAACTGCTAATTGCAAGGCTGAACACAAGAGATAAGCATGGGAGGAGTTGGCATCTACCTCCCAGCCAAGGATGAGCTATGCTTTTGCAAATAGGTATGAGCTAATTTACGAACGGTATAAAAGATATTTGCTAATTGCCAATAAACGAGACTTGATGATCATCATCGGATGGTGCCTGTCTCCCGCTGGTTTTCCGTCAATACAGAGTTATTCAGGGACAACTACAAAGGACTACAGAAGGATCTTATGAGAGGGGCAATAAAAAAGCATATGAAATTGAAGATGAAATGAAATAGGAAATAATTTTGAGTTTTAAATACAGCAAAAGGTAATAGCAAGCCATTACTGCTCAGGAATGAGTCCTTGGAATTGTCATAGATATTTCCATCAATGCCTTAGCTCAGTAACAGGAAAAAAAAGTTTTATTGATTATTAGGAAAGAAATAGAGAAACAGGAAATAATTTTATTGCTGCACAACTCCATAGCTTGCCTCCATTCTTGAATACTGTGTGAAGTCTGGATCCCCCTTCATTTTAAAAACTGTACAGTACAACTACAAGGATTCCAGAAAAAGGCAATGATGTCTATACTAGAAATTTAAAACAGAACTTCTGTATTTAACAAATATCTGAAGTTTATGTTATGAAATTAAGTCCTTCCTCCTCAACCATAGCAGAAACATAAGCTCAGCAGCAACTGACAAATACTATACTTCTATTACTGAAAAACCCTGTCAGCGTAGCACAAAAGACCTAAGATTATCAAAGGTATGGAATAGCTTCCATAGTAGGAAACCTAAATAAACTAGGAATCTCAAGTGGTACACAAACAATGACTAGAAAACAGTTCTTCAGTTTCTTCCAGGACAAGGAAATAAGAGGCAACAAATGAAGAGAAGCCAAATTTAAAGCTATTAAAGATAGTTTTTCTTCATGCAAGGATATACATAACTCAAACCTACTTAGGCAATAGGCAGAATTTCTGTGTCAAATGCTTGTGTAAAAGTTCAGTGCTCCTGTAACAACTGAAGTATTAAGTCCTACACAACAGTTTTTATACAATACTTAAAATTACTTTGCTAAAGAGCACTAACAAAAATCTAAAAATATAACTATGTGGTTATATTAGTTAAACACCATTTTCATAAATTCTATGTTTCCTATTTAGTCTCCTCCTAGTTTTTCAGTGATTTTTTTTTGGTTGTGGATTTGTGGTTTTTTTTTTGTTTGTTAATAGTTGTAAACCTTATAGTCTAGGCAATAACAATGGTATTTCAACATAATCTATCCCTCACTTTATTCTATCTTCAATATTTGTGCAATATTTGTTATATTTCTTGGAGGGGGGAAAAAAAAGCTGAGTAGATTAAAAAAAAACAACTACCCATTAATAGCATACCTCTGATCCTTCTGCATTAAAATGATCCAGGGCTTGTTTCCTCAATTCCCCTTTTATTGATCCATCAAGTCTCTAAAGAGATTGAACAATACAGTTAAAAAGGAACTCCTACTATATTCTAATCAGAGCAACTTGAATTCTCAATTGCCAAAACAATTGGGGGGTGGAATAAGAGGAATGTAACACTTCATCTTTCCAATTCATCAGTTTCATTTCAAAATACTATTTAGCATTTAGTAATTGCCAGTCTCTTCCTATACGTGAAATTAAACTTTCATAAATCTTTCTACAAAAAGGACACACTTCTTAAGATAAAGTGGTAAAGATCAAGGCTTCTTGGCTACTACCAGCAAAATTCTTACCTGAAAGGGAAACTGACGATATTTCAAATACTCTGCTAGGATGTCTAGCATCCTCACCATCTGAGAGAAAATCAGTACTCTGTTGCCACGTTCTCGTAGACGAATCAGTAGCTTGTCAAGAAGGATTAGTTTCCCACTGCTACGTATTAAATGCTACAAGACAAGAAAACATGTATTGCAAAATAAGTTCACCTCAACACTAATATACACTGCAGATGGTTAGACATTCATTAACTGAACATGAAAGTTTAATAAGTGTTTCGTCAGTACTGATCTTGTAAAAACTCATTATAAAAGCATTAAGTAGTCTAACTGAAACCAACAGGAGTACTGACTAGCATGTTTTTCAAATAAATGCATTTCTCAGCTCTGGCTCATAAAACAGCATCTTAACTCTTCATTAAAATATTAATTAAATATGCTGTGCTATGAGTTAAAGCAGTTACAGTGTAGACTCAAGTTCTTTTCTACCAAATAAACGACGACGACAAAGAGACTACCTGACTACCTTAGTACTACTTGCTCCTCACTTTCTGTCTTTTGAACAGAAATAAGCATTGCTACTTGATCCTCTAAGCATTTTTAAACAACGCCTAATCAGTCAAGTTTCTCAGGAAAGACAGAAGTGAGAGGAATCTTGTTTGTAGATGTCAACAGGCTTTAGTTAGGTTACAATGTTAAGCCTTCTCAGCTCCAGTGGGAACAACTAGAACAGAAACTCAGATGCATGCCAAATTTAACGTTGAAAACATTAGGCCTCTTTAGCTGAAGAGGCTCAGGATAGAATTTTGGAGAGTAAAAAATTTGGAGTTAGGTGCTTTTATCTTTTATGCCAGAAATGAGAAGGATGTATCATTCATAATTAGAGCTAACAAAGCTTATTCAGACGACCCAAGGAAATCATTGTTACAAGTATGCAATTATTAGCAATAATGGCTGAACAGTTGATGAGTTTAATTATAAATTTAAAGTAGTTAGTGTGCGCCAAGTTGCAAATGAAACATCCTTTAGCTTTGATAAGCACTTCATAATATAAAATAGCTTGTGCAGTAACAGCTTGTGATTTCAATCTAGTAGTTTTGGGAAAGTATTTAAATTATGAACCTCAAAAGTTTACAGAAAAAAAAAAAGAACCCTGATCTTTAGAAACATTTATGTTGTTATAAACTGCATCAATTATAACAGTCCTTTTATTTGTTGCTGTGGTTCTCAACAGTTTTAGTACAAAGATTAGTTAACCTTGGCAAAAAAACCCAAACTATAAACCTACAACACAGTCACAGACCATCTTTGGTAGTGATGCTATAATTGCTTTCATTTATAACAACAACAAAACTAGACTCAGCTTTGGATGCTTATTACTTTTATTTCCTTTCACTTTGGTTGTTTGAAGGCATGCAGAGAACAGTGTTTGATTATAAAAAAAGCTTAAAGAGATTCTGCAGATTACTTTCTGCTATCACACAGATTGCTGGTGTACCACTGCCAGTCACATGCATTTGCATTTATATTCAATTTACCCGTTTATTTAACTGCTTTATTTTAATCTGGGTTTAAAATAGGACTTAAGTTTATTTATTCTGAAAATACACAGACTATTTCAAACTGTTTCCTTTTTATTTTGATCATAATTCAAGCCAGGGATATTTTATTTAGTATTAATCTCTCTATTATTCAGTTCTAGTTAAGAAACAAACAAACAACAACAGAAAAATCAATTCACTTACCTGTAAAACCCAGGATGCACATTTAATGGAGAACTTGTTCTTTCTTAATATACTTTAATAAGAACTAGTAAATTGCCAGAACACTGTAAAATTACTGCGTGCATATTAGAGGTGCAAAAACACTTTTTAAAAAGAAAAAAAAAAGGTATTACCTGTAAGGCCTCCTGTTTATTATAGAATTCATTATCATCTGGTGGTTTAATGAGGTAGCAATGGTTACAGCACTTCTTGAGTTCCATCATGATGTTCAAAAAGCCTGAGGTACTGCCTTTTGAACCTTTACTCAGGGCTTTATAATTCCTGGTTAAAATCCATCTATGAAATAGAATGTGCAATGGAAGTAATTTCTAACCATTTGTGGAAACATGAAGGATGGAAGTTCTCAAAATATCAGTTCAAACTGCATTATGAGAACTATTATACTTCAGTAATTTTCATACAGACATATCATTAAAATAGCAGGAATTTAAAAGTGTCATTACTTACTTGTAATATTGCTTCTGCAATGCACTCATTTCCATCCTCAAAATTTGTTCAACCTTGGCAGGTAAAGACTTTTCTACATCTTTTTTAACTCTTCTGAGTAGAAATGGTTCAAGTTCTTTGTGAAGACTTGCATAACCAAACTCTCTCCCTTTGCCATGCTCCTCTTCAAAATCTTCCCAGGAAGAAAACCTTCAACGTAAGAAAGAATAAAGGTAAAATAGTGACATACCATGAACACACACACAAAGACCATAAATATACCACATGTGCACAAACACATATGGACTTCTTCCCTACTCCCCTCTGTTTTATTTAATAAGTTTTTGAATTTGCATCTCAAGAAATTCCAAATATTTTGTCTGCAAATAGGAGATCAGAAATTTCCAAACTCTTTTACAGAATGAAAATTCAAAACAAACTACTGAAAACCCAAAATTTTACTCTTCTGCATGGAAACTCAGGTAGAAGATTGCAGAAATTCCATTGTATTTCTCAAGAGCAGCATGAAAAAATAGTTGTATAGCTGAAGGAAGTGCAAGAGAACAGACCACTTCACATACTTTTTGCTGCCTATATGGACTAGCTGAAATGTGATTATCCTCTGGTATGTGCTAACAGACTAAAAGAATGGACTTTATGATCAAATGAAGAATAGGTGCCAGACAACAATCTTAGTGGCTTTGCTTGTAAAGTTCTGAAGAAGTCAATGCAATGCATAGTTCTAAAACTAATTGGAGCTACAGTGCTTTGTATTTACAAGATATCCGAAAGGAATATGTGCTCTTATTTATCCCAGATATAAAGAGAGGTCAGTGTAGAATAATGTCAATACAGTAAACCTATTTATGCAAACCATAAGAGCAAATTGGCTGCCTGACTGAACCACTGGATATCGGGCATTGTGGTACAATCTTGTTTTCATTCATGGTACTAACACAGAAGACATCCTCAGTCCCATTCTATTTCCTTAGAGTAAATCCATGTGATTTTCCTTTTAGATTAAGATGAAGCATCTTTTCAGAGTTCTAAGCCATACATCAATCCATCTTTTTTGTGGATGGCTAAAACAGAAAAAGTGACAACTGCTACCAAAACAATTTATCAAGAGCAGCATGAAAAATGCATGCATCTACTTTATATAAAATATTTTAACTATTTCACAATGGAATTCTTTATCTCTATTGATTCTCCAATCACTACAATATTCCACTGTGAGAAACTTCACCACAAAAAAAATAAAAATCATGTTCCTTACTTTTCTGGCATGATGAAGTGCAGCAAAGACCAAAGCTCTTTGAGGGAGTTTTGCAGAGGGGTTCCAGTAATAAGAAGACGATGATTAGACTTAAAGTCTATTAAAGTCTTATACAGAAGGGAATCATCATTTTTCAAACGATGAGCTTCGTCAACTCCTATAAATACCCAATTCAGACCACCAAGGAATGACTTAAAGAAATTGGGAGGGGAAGACATTATACAAGTTAATATATTATGCAACTTCTGACATTTTACATGAGGTTATATATACACCATCACTCCTTTTATTTTAATAACAAATGGACACCTATATGTTTTTAGTATTAATTATGTTTTTTATGTTTTATGTTTGCTGGATTCAACAAAAAGCTATGCGGGCATCCCAAGTTTAAAAGGAAAGTATAAACCAAGTTTATACTTGGGGGGGAGGAGAAAGACAAAAAGCTGGTCTATAAATTTTCAATTGACCCCAAAAAAAACCAAAACAAAAAAAAAATCCACTATTGACTCTCTTATTTCCAGCATGTACAAACAAATGAAATGGAAAGCCAACGAGCAGAACTTTTTAAATTAAGATTTTCATATGCTGTTAGGATTAACAATAACTCTATGTGCTATCATCATGAAGAGAATAGTAATATACATATATATAATACTGCACACAAATACAAAGATAAAACATGGGATTTCAGAGTTGTGAATCACAGGTGTTTGGGGCTACGGGTTGGTTTGTTTTTTCAGTTCCTGGATGATGGTCTACAGGAAAGTAGAGATTTTGAGATGCAAAGAAATTACTACAGTAATGTGAAGCTCAAACAAACTGAAGAAAAAGAAGTTTTACCCACTTGATATGGGGGTGGACAGGACGACACAGAAAGCCTCACCACACATACATAAAATCTAAAAGTGCTTAAAGAAAACTTCACTGTCATACTTCCAAGAGTAAAGCTGTCATACTCCCCATCCATTTTAATGGCCCAGAACCCAAATATGTGCCAACTCTAAAGGAGTTTTACACTCTACAAATTATTTTATCTCTCTGAAGAAGTAAGTGTGATTACCTTATCCTTCAGCAAAATTTCATAGGTTGTTAGAAGTATATTAAATTTTAATCGCTTGGTCTGTGGATGCATCCATTCATGAGTTCTTATCTACAAGAAGAATCAAGTGAACTATAAGCTAGAGAAAAATGGACTTATTGATCGGGATGACTTCAGGTACTACAGCAATATAGATTTTAAGTGACATACAAGAATCTGATAATGAAAAAGGAACATAACAAATGAAGTTGTTTTTGTTTTGTTTAAAGTTATTAAACAGTGGTGGGGGTGTGTTCTTTTTGCTTGGTTGGGTTTTTGTGGATTGGTGTGTGTGTGGTTTTTGGTTTTTTTGTGGTTTGCTTTGTTTTGTTTTGTTTTAAACTTTAATGGATAAGGTTACTTACATTCCTCCTTTCAGAAAACAAATTAAGATTGTGTCTGTCTGGCTTAAATGTTTATTTTATGCACCTAAATAATCACATGACAAAAGACAATTTATTTTCAAATGCAAGGTTGCATTTAATCCTTTTTATTATTAAGGAGGAATGAAATCTTTCACATACATTTATATTGGATCAAAATTTATGCTTTTAATTTGCATTTTAAACACATACAATGTTTCAAATAAGTATTTGCTCATTCCTAATCAAAATATGAGATTAACATAAGACAGGAACATGAAGTAAGTCTTGTTTACCACTAATCTTTTTCAATGATGCAAAGAAATACTCACCATATTTCTGCTAGTTATATCTCCTAAGTAAACCACAGCATTCATCTGAGGAGCCCAAGTTTGAATCTCTCTTTGCCAAGATGTCAAGGTAGAAAGTGGCACGACTAGCAAGAAAGGCCCATACAGTTGATGTTCATGAAACAGGTAGTTCAGAAAAGATATTGTTTGTATTGTTTTACCCAGACCCATTTCATCTGCAAGAATACAACTATTCCCTCTAAAAAACAAAACAAACAAACAAAAATTTATAAATACTTTCAAATTAAAAATGGCAAGACTAATTTAAGACTATACTTACTTGCACCATGAGTGAGCAAGCCAGTTCAGTCCATTTAACTGATAATCTCTTAACTCTAAACTCTCATGTCCTCCAATATAAGATGGTTGCTTCTTTAGTGCAACAAACCTCGGCCTCTGTTTTAGAATCTGTCAAAAGCAAATTGAACATCAGTCCTGCTACTAAGTGAAGTTACCAAAACGTCTTATAGAAACAAAGTAGCAGTAGGAATCTGTTTGGTCAAGTCTAGTATTTATTCATCACAGACAACTGGGCCATATAACAATATCAACCCATTTGCAAGCTAAAATTAGTTTGCTGATCTAAATTCCACAACAGAAGTGACATGAACTCATTCACAAATGTTACTTTTAAAACAAATTAAAGTACTAAACAATTCCATCTTTGAATGGCAATAAAATAAGTAGGGAACAAATATCTATAAAAGGCTATTCTTAATAGTGATACTTGCTACGTATATAAATATAGCTATCATTCTTCTGCTCTAAACAACATTCAAAAACATTTTAATATGCATCTTATTTCTGGATGCGTAAAATAATTTTTTTTTATTATTATTGCAACTGTATAAATCCATTGAAATTACACACTCACCTTGCAGTCCTTAAATGGAGTGGTCTTGGACTGATTTCTGCTAAAATACTCATCAATACACCCCTGAAATTTTTTGGCAATGAGAGCACCATCTTCCCAGCTGCATTCTGAGTAAGGCAGACCCTGCCATTTGCAATAGTAATCTGGATAACCAGCTGCTGATTTCTGATTTGAATGAGCTGCAGAAATGCATCAGAGATACCAGATCAATATTTTCCTTCTGTATTTTACAAAAGCACTCATTTTAGGTGATAAGACAACATGAACTAGTTTCACAGCAAAGACAGTACGACAACTTTTCTTTTAATCAGAGATTTTCTTTTGCCTTAACTTGTTAGGGTTACTAATAACCTAAATTTCTTAACTATAAATTCAACATGCAAGTAATAAAATTTAATATTCTCAACACTTTTTTCCATCTGGAAGTTTTTCACATACCAATTATCCTTTCCACTATTTGATACTGTTTATGTAGATCATCTGTAAGTTCCTGCTGGCAGTTATAATATTCCACGTCTTCCGGAGAAGCATTTTTCAGCCTGAAATGGGAATTTATTTGCAGCACTTATTACATTGTGTAGTTCTAAAACTAAGAAAATCTGGCAATTTTAAAGTTCTGAATGTAAGCACCGTAGGAATGCTGCTTAGAGAGCTTCTTTGAAGAATCTACAACTCAAATTCCTGCTATAAAAGTGTTGCATCTGGCCTAGGTACCTCCTCACTGATGACTGAGAAAGCTTATCAAGAGACATTACTATCAGCTACAGCTTGTACTTTTCATGCAGATAATTTACAACGTCTGTTCTCAACACTTAGTGTACTTCACATGGTATTTTCACAGAACAGCACTGATGGCTCAGTATAAGAATCTATTTTATGAGTAGGAGTCACTAAAAATCCCAGCACTATTCATAGATTATATTAAACATACTAATAAAATGGAATACCAAAACATAGCTCTAAAATGTAAGATTATTTTTTTTTTCACTTCTTGGTTCTGAGGCTTTAACAGAAGTTTGAGCTAAGAAAACTAAATGCTGTAATGTTTTGAGTGCTTTAGCCATTTCTGGGTTTGTTGTTGCTCTTTTTTTTTTTTTAAAAAAATCTCTGCAGCAATTCCTGAAGAATTCTGATCAAAATACAATCAATGACAAAATTAGTAAAAGGTAAGATTTAAAACAAAACCAGAAAATCCACCACCCATCTTGTTAAAACTTCGTTTATAATACATTAAAATCTAGGTGCAGAAGCTGCTTCCTTAAAAGCCTGATTTTACAAGATGGGTGAGTATTCTTGCTTGCTCAAGTAAAATTGGTATGCTCAGAATCTTACAGGATCATAAGGTGTTAGGGAAGCTTCAACTTTAAAGCTTTTTTCTTCCTGTTGTATAGGCACTTGAAACTATGCCTTCAAAGGGGCAATAAAACTCACAGAAACACAATAAAACATCTATATTGTTACAAAAAATATGCAACGTGGAAGTAGTTATAAAAATACTCACCAGCGTTTTGTTTCCTGATCCTTCTTCTTATAGTTGTCCAGTTTCTTCATTCCTTTAACATTTTGTTGCTTCAGTGTTTCCTCAGTTTCCCAAGTATTATGGATGTGTGACCAGCCTTTCCATTTAATAAGATACTGTACTTCTCCTACCTCCTTTGACTTTTCAAACCCAGTATTTGGGTCACCATCTGCCTCAACTGCATAGATGGTGGTTGCAGCACCAGTGGCTGATAAAGAAACCACACCATAAGGCTTGATTAAGCGTGCACTGCCATAAATTAACCAGTAAAAAACATAGTGCAGAAAGCAATTTGTGATTGTCTTATATGAGCATGTAACTTGACTAATTATATTTACAACCCCTATGGTACTACTCTTATTTGAAGAATTACGATGTAGCTATATTAACACACACACAAGTATACCAATGAGATTAAAAAAAAAAACCAACCAGAAAACTCTGCATCTAACCTACCAGTATCTCAGGAGAATTTTCTAGCATTTCTAGTTTCTCTAGTGATCCCCAGAGAATGCTCCACTAACACTGCTTGCTGTCATCTTTGCTATATCCTTCTCACCTCTGAGAATATAACAGATATTTGACATTGTGCTTAATCAGCCTTGAGTCTTGAATAGCCTCCTATTCAATTAGTACTATGGATGTTATAAATCCAATTCACAGAATCAAAGAATGTTTGAGGTTGGAAGGAGACCTCTGCAAGTCATCTTATCTGACCCCCATGCTCAAAGTCACCTAGGCCAGTTGCCCAGAACCATATCTGGATGGCTTCTGAATATCTCCAAGGAGAGGGACTCCACAAGCTCTCTGGGCAACCTGTTCCAGTGCTCGGTCACCCTCACGGTCACAAAACAATCTTTCCTGATGTTCAGATGGAACCTCCTATGTTTCAGTTTGTGCCCACTGCCTCTCATCCTGTCACTGGGCACCAATGGAAAGAGCCTGGCTCTGTCCTCTTTGCACCCTCCTTTCAGCTATTTATATACATTAGTGAGATCCCCCCTGAGCCTTCTCTTCTCCATCCCAGCTCTCTCAGCTTTTCTTCATAGGAGAGATGCTCCAGTCCCTTCATCATCTTCGTGGCCCTTTGCTGCACTCTCTCCAGTAGTGCCATCAGTCTCTTGTACTGGGGAGCCCAGAACTAGACACAGCACTCCAGATGCAGCCTCACCAGTGCTGAGTAGAGGGGAAGGATCACCTCCGTCGACCTGCTGGCAATACGTGGCCTAATGCAGCTAAGAATACCATTAGCCTTTTTTGCAGCAAGGGCATATTGCTAGCTCATATTAAACTTGGGGTCCACCAGGACCCCCAGGGCCTTTTCTGCAAAGCTGCTTTCCAGCTGGGCAGCCCCCCAGCATTTACTGCATGGGGTTATTACACTCCCCAGGCGCAGGACTTGGCACTTCCCCTTGTTGAACTTCATAAGGTTCCTGTCAGCCCATTTCCCCAGCCTGTCAAGGTCCCTCTGGATGGCAGCACAGACCTCTGGCATATCAGCCACTGCTCCCACTTTTGTGACATCTGCAAACATGCTGAGGGTACACTCTGCTCCATCATCCAGATCATTAACAAATATGTTGAACAGGATCGGACACAGTATTGGCCCCCAGAGTACACTGGTAGTTACTGGCTTCCAGCTAGACTTCGTGTCACTGATCACCACCCTCAGGGTCCAGACATTCAGCCAGTTTTCAATCTACCCCACTGTCTGCTCTTCTAACAACATACATCAAGAGTTTGTCCATGAGGATCTTATGGGAGAGTGTCAAAGGCCTTCCTTAAATCGAGTTAGACTATTATCCACTGCTCTCCCCTCATCTACCAAGCCAGTCACTTCACCGCAGAAGTTTATCAAGTTGGTCAAGCATGACTTCCCCTTGGTGAAGCCATGCTGACTACTACTGATGACCTTCTTGTCTTTCATGTGCCTGGAAATGGTTTCCAGAATTAGCTACTCAATCACCTTCCCAGGGATTGAGGTGTGGCTGACCAGCCTGTCATTCCCTGGGTCCTCCTTCTTGCAGATAGGAGTGATACGCAAACTGGTAACAACAGATGAGGAGAAGGCTGAGGTACTCAACCACCTTTTTGCCTGAGTCTTCACTGGCAACCTCTCTTCCCACATCTCTTGTGTGGATGGACCTCAAGGCAGAGACTGGGGGGAGGAAAGTCCCTCCCACTATAAGAGAAGATCAGGTTTGTGACCACCTGAGGAACCAGGATATAAACAAGTCTATGGGATCTGATGAGATGCATCCCAGAGTCCTGAGGGAATTGGCTGATGTAGTTGCCAAGCCACTCTCCATGATATCTGAAAAGTCATGGCAGTCAGGTGATATCCACAGTGACTGGAAAAAAGGGAAAGGAAAACATTCTGCCCATCTTAAAAAGGAGGACACAGGGAACTACCATCCTGTCAGTCTCACCTCTGTGCCTGGAAAGAGCATGGAACAGAAGCTATGTTAAGGCACATGGAGTACAGGGAGGTGATTCGAGGCAGCCAACATGGCTTCACCAAGGGCAAGTCCTGCCTGACCAACCAAGTGGCCTTCTAATATGGAGCGACTACACCAGTGGACAAGGATCACAGAATCACAGGTTGGAAGGGACCTCAGGGATCATCTAGTACAACCTTTCTAGGAAGAGCACAGTCTAGATAAGATGGCCCAGCACTCTGTCCAAGCGACTCTTGAAGGCGTCCAACGTGGCTGAGTCAACCACTTCCCTGGGGAGATTATTCCAATGGTTGACTGCCCTCAGTGTGAAAAATTTTCCTCTGGTGTCCCATTGGAATATCCCCAAGAGCAACTTGTGTCCATTCCCCCTTGTCCTCTCCATGGGACTCCTTGTAAAAAGGGAGTCTCCATCTTCTTTGCAGCTACCCCTTAAGTACTGGTACATGGTGATGAGATCCCCTCTAAGCTTCCTTTTCTCAAGGCTGAACAAACCCAGTTCTCCCAGCCTATCCTTGTATGGCAGGCTTCCCAGTCCTTTGACCATCTTGGTGGCCCTTCTCTGGACCCCTTCCAGCCTGTCCACATCCTTTTTGTATAGCAGGGACCAGAACTGCACACAGTACTCCAGGTGTGGCCTGACAAGTGCTGAGTAGAGCAGGATAATGATTTCTTTATCTCTGCTGGTGATGCCCTTTTTGATGCAACCCAGCATCCTGTTGGCCTTCTTGGCCACAGCAGCTCACTGTTCGCTCATGTTGAGCTTTCTGTCCACCATGACCCCCAGCTCCCTTCCCACAGAGCTGCTCTCCAGCCAGGTGGATCCCAGTCTGTACTGCACTCCCAGATTATGTTTTCCCAGGTACATGACCTCACACTTTTCCTTGCTGAACTTCATAAGGTTCTTGCTGGTCCACTCTTCCAGCCTATCCAGATCATCCTGCAGAGCAGCTCTCCCTTCCGGAGTGTCTACTCGCCCACTCAGTGTCATCAGCAAACTTCATCAGGCTACACTTGATGCCATTATCCAGATCACTTATAAAGATATTGAATAACATTGGGCCCAATATCGATCCTGGGGGACTCCACTTGTGACAGGTTGCCGCTTGGAAAAGGAGCTATTTATCTCCACCCTTTAGGTGCAGCCTGTCAGCCAGTTCCCCACCCACTGCACAGACCACTTGTCTAGGCCATAATGCATTAATTTCTCCAGGAGGAGGCTGTGGGGGACTGTATCAAAGGCCTTGGAGAAGTCCAGGTAGACAATGTCCAACCCCTGCCCCATGTCAACCAGGCAAGTCACTTTGTCATAGGAGGCTACCAGGTTTGTCAAGCACGATCTGCCCTTAGTGAAGCCATGTTGGCTTTTCCCAATCATGTGCTTCATTTGACTTGTGATGGCCCCCAGGAGGATTCGTTCCATAACTTTCCCAGGGATTGAAGTAAGGCTGATGGGCCTATAGTTACCCAGATCCTCCCTCGAGCCTTTCTTGTAGATAGGGGTAACATTTGCCTTCCTCCAGTTCCCTGGGACATCCCCTGTTCTCCATGACTTCTCAAAGATTATGGAGAGCGGCCTTGCGATGATGTCAGCCAGCTCTCTCAACACCCTTGGGTGGATATCGTCTGGGCCCATTGATTTGTAGGGGTCAAGCTCCTGTAATAATTCACGTACTAACTCTTCCTTCACTGACGGCAGGTCGGTGTTTGGATCAACCGGCAATTTTGTTCCCAAAGCCTGGGACCCGACAGCGCTGGTAAAGAAAGAGGTGAAGAAGGTGTTGAGGACCTCTGCCTTTTCTGCATTGTTGGTGATTGACTCTCCTTTTCTGTTTAACAGTGGGCCTATGTTTTCCTTCTTTTTCTGCTTGTGGTTAACATACCTGAAGAAACCTTTCTTGTTGTTTTTTATTTCTACAGCCAGTTTCATTTTAAGTTGGGCTTTTGCTTTTCTAACTGCATCTCTGCACACCCTTGTAGTTTTTGGTGGATAATCCTCCACTTCTCCATCTCTGGTATGCTTCCCTTTTGGAGCTGAGTAGACCCAGGAGGTCATGGTTGAGCCATGGGGGCCTCTTGCTCCACTTACTTCCCTTTCCTTTGTAGGGGATAAATTGGCTTTGTGCTTCCAGTAGAGAGTTCTTGAAGAATTCCCAGCACTCACTAGCTCCTTTGTATTCCATGGAAGCTTCCCATCGAATCCCTCCCAACTGAGCCCTGAGCGAACTGAAGTTTGCTCTGCTGAAATCCAGAACCCTTGTCTTAGAGCTGACCTTCAGCACACTCAGCAGGACCCCGAACTCCACAATATTGTGGTCACTGCAGCCAAGGCTATCACTAACCGAGATATTACAAAGCAGGCTTTTTCGGTTTGTGAATAGCAAGTCCAGCAGTGCCTCCTTCCTGGTTGGCACGTCTATCATTTGTATCAGGAAACAGTCCTCTATGCATTCCAGGAACTTGGTGGATGACATGCGAGCTGCCCTATTGTTCTTCCAGCAGATGTCTGCGTAGTTGAAGTCACCCATCAGGACCAGGTTCTGTTGGCCAGAAGCTTGCTTTAGTGCCCCAAATATCGCTTTGTCAGCTTCGTCATTGTGGTTAGGATGTCGATAGCAGATGCCCACTGTGAGGTCCTGCTTGGATATGACCCCTTTGACTTTAACCCAGAGGCTTTCGATAGAGCAGTCACAATCACCATAGTTGACTTCGATACATTCAAGGTGTTCCTTGATGTAGAGTGCAACTCCTCCACCTCTTCTACCTTGCCTGTCTTTACGAAAGAGCTTGTAACCATCCATTGCGATGCCCCAGTCGTTTGAGTTGTCCCACCATGTTTCAGTTACTCCTATGATGTCGTACCCTTCTGAGTGGGCACGGAGCTCCAGTTCCTCCTGTTTGTTACCTAGACTGCGTGCATTCATGTACATACACTTGAGGTGTTTACGCTTTTGTTTCACCTCTTGGGAGACAGCTAAGGAACCTTTATCACCACACTGCTTGGCCTGACTTACTCCCCCCTTGGACATGCTGGTGTGAGCATTTTCGCCACAGATCCCACCCCCCAAGTCCTTCAGTTTAAAGCCCGCCTCACCAAATTAGCCAGCCTACTGCTGAAGATTCCCTTACCCCTTTTAGACAGATGGATTTCATCCCTCCCTAGCATGTTGTCATCATTGAAGAACACCCCATTGTCATAAAAGCCAAACCCCTCATGGTGGCACCAGCCACGTAGCCAGGAGTTTATATACATTATGCGCCTGTTTCTGGCTGCTCCCTTCCCTCGAACTGGCAAAATGGAAGACAAGATCACTTTGGCGCCATTGTTTTTCACTTGCTCCCCCAGGGCTCCAAAGCCTTCCTTGATTTTACCCAGGTTACGGCTCTCAGTGTCGTTTATGCCTACATGAAATAGTAATAGTGGATAGTAGTCTGTTTTCCTGATGAGTTGTGGCGCCCTCTCAGCAACGTCTCAGACCTTGGCTCTTGGGAGGCAGCATACCTCTCGTGACTCCCTGCCAGGTCGGCAGATGGGTGCCGCAGTACCCTTCAACAGAGAGTCACCCACCACGAGCACTCGCAGTTTTTTTTTAATGATGTCCACTGTATGTTGCTGGTACAGTTTCCCCTTGCGGGTGACTTTGCAGACCTTGCTCATGGGTATCCTCAGTCATTAAGGCTTCATATCTGTTTCTGATTGTGATGGAGGGTGCAGGCTGATGTGGAATCCTGCTCCTGTGAGTCACCAGGGTCCACAGTGCCTCATTCTCGGTGGTGTCTGCCACAGGAACATGATTCTGAAGCTACCTGTCTATCTCTGCCTCAGCTCCTCTAATACTGCGTAGCCTCTTAACTGTTTCCTGCAGGATGGATGTCATCTACCTGGACTCCTGTAAGGCCTTTGATATGGTCCCCCACAACATCCTTCTCTGTAAATTGGAGATACATGGATTTGATGGGTGGACTATTTGGTAGATAAGGAGTTGGCTGGATGGTCGCATCCAGAGGGTAGTGGTCAATGTCTGGAAGGAGACTGGTGACAAGTGCTGTCCCTCAAGGGTCCATACTGGGACCAGTACTGTTCATCTTCATCAGTGACACAGACAGTGGGATCAAGTGCACCCTCAGCAAGTTTGAAGATGACACCAAGCTGAGCACTGCAGTTGACACACCTGAGGGATGGGATGTCATCCAGAGAGACCTGGACAAGCTGGAGAGGTGGGCCTGTGTCAACCTCATGAGGTCCAACAAGGCCAAGTGCAAGGTCCTGCACCTGGGTTGGGGCAACCCCCCGTATCAATACAGGCTGGGAGATGAAGGGATTGAGAGCAGCCACGCAGACAAGGACTTGGGGGTACTGCTGGATGAAAAGCTGGACATGAGCCAACAATGTGTGCTTGCAGCCCAGAAAGCCAACTGTCTCCTGGGCTGCATCAAAAGAAGCGTGGTAAACAGATCAAGGGAAGTAATTCTGCCCCTCTACTCCGCTCTAATAAGACCCCCTCTGGAATACTGTGTCCAGCTCTGGAGCCCTCAGCACAGAAAGGACACAGATCTGTTGGAGTAGGTCCAGAAGACAGGCACAAAAATGATCCGAGGGATGGAACACCTCTCCTGTGAAGACAGGCTGAGAGAGTTGGGGTTGTTCAGCCTGGAGAAGAGAAGGCTGCAGGGAGACCTTATTGCAGCCTTTCAGTACTTAGAGGGGGCTTATAAGAAAGATGGGGACAGACTTTTTAATAGGGCCTATTGTGACAGGACAAGGGGTAATGGTTTTAAACTAAAGGAGGGTAGATTCAGACTAGATATAAGGCAGAAATTTTTTTCGATGAGGGTGGTGAAACCCTGGCCCAGGTTGCCCAGAGAGGTGGTAGATGCCCCATCCCTAGAAACATTCAAGGTCAGGTTGGACAGGGCTCTGAGCAACCTGACCCTAGTTGAACATGTCCCTGGTCATTGCAGGGGGGTTGGACTAGATGACCTTTAAAGGTCCCTTCCAACCCAAACCATTCTATGATTCTATGACATTTGTCTACCTCCAGTCCTCGGGCACCTCTCCCAGTTGCCATGATCAATCAAAGATTATCAAGAGTGGCCTCGCAATGACATCTGCCAGCTCCCTCAGCACTTGTGGGTGCATCCCGTCAGGGCTCATGGACTTACATAAGGCAAATTTGCCTAAGTATTCCCTGACCTGATCCTCTTCCACCAAGGGTACATCCTCCTTGCTCCAGACTTTCCCCTAGTCTCTGGGGCCAGGGATTTCTGAAAGCTGGTCTTACTAGTAAAGACTGATGTGAAGAAGGCATTCAGTACCTCAGCCTTCTCCATGTCCTGTGTTACCAGGACCCTGCCCCATTCAGCAGCATGTCTACATTTTCCATAGCCTTCCTTTTGCCGCCTATATAGAGGCCTTTCTTGTTGCCTTTGACAACCCTCGCCAGATTCAATTCAAAGGGGTCTTTGGCTTTCCTAACTATGTCTCTGCGTGCTTGGAGAGTGTCTCTCTATTCCTCCCAGGTTATCAGTCCCTGCTTCCACCTTCTATATCCCTCCTTTTTGGTTTTGAATTTTGCCTGGAGCTCCTTATTTATCCATGCAGGCCTACTGGCATTTTTGCCTGACTTCCTGCTCATTGGGATGGGCTGCTCGAACTATTTCTTCCTAAACTCATTTTTCTACTCCCCCTAGTCTTTTGAATCTTATGTGGGGTAATTTTTAATTAAATACAGTCAGTATTATAGCTGAAGCACACTAACAGCAGGTAACAGGCTCATTTCTGTGAGGAGAGCCAAACAAAGAAGTGGACCCAACCAGATGCAGGGGACAGATATAGCAAGAGCGTGGCAATAGCAAAGGACAGCACAAGCAATAACAACATCTGGACATGCCCAATATAAGAAGATTAGTCCAAAAGGCTTTTAATACAGCGGTGACACTGTGCATTGGAGTAAGGGGCTAGAGTAAGACTACAGTGGAATTTAGGACAGTATGGGAAAAGAAAGTTGAGAGGAAAGAGAGTGCAAGCTCTGAGATTGGTCAGAAACTCTAGACATCAGGTATAACTAATGGAGAAAGGCAGTTCTGAAGTATGAGTAGGCCTAAGTTTTCTATTATCAGAACCCTAATTTGCAGGCTGAAAAAAACCCAACCCACATAAGCAGGACACTGCATACCATCAGCTGCTGGAAATATGACACCCCTACCATCATTCATAAAATTACTTTTAGAAGTGCACATGTAAGCACACCACTGAAATTTTAGATTTCACCATCCACTGCATTGTATTGGGATTATTTCTACAGGAATAACTGAAATCAACCTCAATGGTTCAGCCTTCCCAACATCATCCTTCAGCATTCAGGCTACTGGTTAGCTGTCCTATCCAGTCCACTTTTTCTCCATCTCCCTGTATATAGTTTATACCTATCAGGTATCAATAAACTGTATAAATAGTGGTGTAACAGTATGGTATGCATTTATGCAATATGGAGCTATATTCCACTTCATTTTTTCTTCTTGCATTAATTAGTTACTGAAGTTCTTCTATGTTTTACTTTATAAAGGCTTACAAAAGAAACATCCTTATAGGTATGAAAAACAAAATAAGATTACTTTCTGGTATTTTTAAACTTATTCTTTACAAACATCACAGGTTACCTACAGTTGAGAACAGCTGCTGTCTACATTGCACCACAATGCACTGCAGCATCTTAAGAACACTGATAAAAAAATACCTCCTTTTCGGCCAATTCGACTATCCATAAACTTCTCTATAGTTTCAAATTCATCTTCTTCAGGCTGCGGGACATCTTCTCCACAAACTTCCAACAAGTCATCAGAATCTGTCTTGGTTTCTTCAGCTTCTTTGTAACTAACATTGACTGTTGCCTGGCGACGAGACCCTCTCTTATCATACTCATCATCATGTGATGAATCAAGTTGCCTCTTTTTCTGTCCTACAATCTTTTTTCCAGTTTTTGGCTCAATTCTTGAAGACAATAAGAAACAACACAACAGTGGGGTTTCAACACGAACAACTACAAGCCTTCTGTATTTGTTTATGAATACATGTATTTCATGACTGCTCAGTTACACTACTTTCAGTTGGAGCAGACAGGAAAGAGGTATTCAACACAAACCACTAGTATGATAACATCTTTTGTAGCTTAATATTTATTACAGAACTTGAAGACTTTTTAAAATGTTTTCATTTGCCTGTATAGTATTACAATACTTGATTACGAATTAGAAATAGTACCAGAGTATCTAAAATGCAAGACTTCTTACCTGCTTGGGGGGTTCCGGCTTTTGACCTTGTTTTTTGGCTCATAGTCAGATTCACTATCTTCACAACTGCTTTTCTCTCTATCTTCCTCTGATTCAGAATCAGAACCAGTTCCTGATACTGACCCTGACCCAGACATTTGCCAGTCTTCACTGTACATATTGAGAGACAAAACAGTAACTCACATTAGGTTTTTTGGGTTTTGTTTGTTTTGTTTTTAAATCAGGTATTCACTACAGGTTCACTTTAATTTCAACATTCTTCACAGAAATAAAAATGTTCTAATAGTCATTTCAGCTGGAAGGACAGAAATGTATCATGAATGGATAACAGGTAAAAACGCCCAAAGGGAGTTGAATTAAGTTTTCTGTTATCAAGAGGTAGATGTAAAAATAAAATCAAACAAAAAATATGGATTTCCTGTATAAACTACATTTTAATAACTGAGTTAATTTTACATCAATAAATCCAAAGTCCTTAACAAGACTTTAGCTAGAAAGATACATATTTACTGGAACTTACCTATTCCAGTAAGAATAGGTAAAATAGGGGGAAGAGAAGTCTGGCATGCATTCTTGAAAGGCTGCTAAATCTTTATACTACCATCTTTATACTACCATCTATTATCAGGTTTAAGGGGTCTTTGACCAAGATGCTCAAACAGTACTAATGGCCTTTAAAGGTAGAATATTACTCAAAGACCTTTTCATTAAATTTCAGATCAGGAACCCTAAGAATAAGTGCTTTGACACTTATTTCACTTAAATATGCATTGGTCCTAAAAGTGATGTTTTCATTGTGGTCAATATATCTGTGTGTCTTGGAAATACTATAGAATCATGTGTCTCCTTAAAAGGTTTTTTTCCTGCAAGCGGTAAATTAAAAAGTACCCAAACAACACCTCCCCCAAATAAAAACAAAAAACCCTACCCCAAACCAACCAACTCCCCCACCCTATGCAAATCCACAACCTGTATTTATTTGGAGATATAGACAACATATAGAATACCATACTCTAGGGCTTGGATCCTGTACTAAGTTATATGCATGAGAACTCTGATCTGCTTGTCAGATAACAACTGCAAACATACTTGTTCAAAATAGGTATAAATCAAAATAGAAGCACTGGATATATGAGGTTATTTGGTTACTAGTTTCTAAACTTAAATATCTTTCCTGTAACAGAGTATGTTATTAGATGTAGTCACATTCTTAAGTAACAGAAGACTGTTGTTAACAATTCATCGCTAGAGAAGTACTATTTTGCACAGCAAGTTTTGCCTCTGCCTCCCCCTCCCCCAATACCATTTCTTGAAGATATTATATTGGCAACCCTGAATATTGAGATGATTCAATTAACTGGAGAAGAGGAATGAGAGAATGATTCAATTTCTATAGTGTTCATTAACAACAACAAAAAAAACCTAACCAAAACCCCAAAACAAAACACAAACACCCACACCCACAGAGGTCACTACCAATGAGAAGGTATAACCTTTTTCACAAACTTTTTGATCTGCAACTTGAAACCAGCTCAATTTCAACTTAGCTTTACTGACTAGCCAAGACAGTTTATTACTGTCAAACCTATAATCATTTTTTGGGGTTTTGCCTCTAAAGTGTTTAAAAATTTGGTATGAACTATGGGATTCCAACTTAAATTTTATCTGAGACAACCTACTTAAGTAGTTCCCTATTTCTTCAATAATTTTCAGGGAGGACCTTCAGCTCAAAAATATGCTGTAAATGACTACTTTAAAAAATAAAAAGTGCTGATGAATGTTTTTCAATAATGCTTTAAGTAATACAGTCTCTTTTGCTCAGAAATGAATAGTGATATACATGTTCTTTTGAGAGTATTTATTTTAAAATATTCCAAAACATTAATCAAAATTGAGAAGCACAAGATTATATATTTCAAGTGTAGAGAAGCGAAGCCTGGGTAATTATAAGCATTATATCACCATAACAAAAAATTATATTTTTTATGAAAAACATCTTACTCTCTATGTTTTTTCTTCTTGGTTTCACTGGAAGAGTCATCTGCAGAATCTTCACTGCTCGATGAATCCTGCAGATGAAGAAAAGAATATATACGATTCATTACCACAAAAAGAATGAAGCATTTTTAGTATTAAAAAGATAATTCAGCTCCCACTTTCAAACCGAAATCATATTATTAATGTCTTATCCTCTTCATCCCCCTCAGTGTACCACTGAGACTGAATAAGATCAGAATTGCTATTGATTTCATATTTCTCAATTTATGAATATACCATGTCAGCAGAACTCTAGAAAACACTACAAAAAACCCTGTCTTAAAATATAATCATTGTGCCTACATATAGTCAGTTTAGACTGCTGCAAGTTAATAAATCAAAATGAAGGTTCTAGCAAAAGCCTAATAAAATCCCCTGCTTTTTGAGAGCTCTCTCTCACCTTTCATATCTTCTCACATTTAAACACTGCTAAGAAAATTTTAAGAATAGCATGTATGTTTCTTCTCTCTCCACTCCTAAACAAAAAATAATAAATAAATCTATGAACCCTCTTAAAATTATTTTCCTAAAACCAATCTCATAGAGATTAAATTTAGATAATTTTTATCCTGAAAGAGAGTCTTCAGGAAAAGAGTACTTAGCAACAGCTAAAAATTAATATTTTAACTATATATGGTTAACTCCTTTGTTTAGTTTTAATGATGAGCAGCTAAATCTGACTAAAAAAAAAAAAAAAGATGCCCAGAGTAATGATTAAAGACTTGTGATCACACTGCTTACTTTTTTTTTTAATGAATGAAGGAAATATGAAAGTCTGCTTTTAAATAAATTCTAATTCACAAGTGTCCTGAAAAGATATTCCTACTGCACAAAGTCAACTTTTTTAAAACCTAAACCATAGGCTAAACAAATCTCTAAAATTGAAATATGGTTCTCCAAATACAAAAATTCTTTTATAACTGTTACAAAAGTTGCAAAAATATAGCTTTCTACACCATATAGTGTTTTTGAAAACTGCACCAGCTACCTTTATACAGAAACAACAGTGGAAAAGTCTTTTAGTATTTTTAATTGTCTTTATGGAACTCAGAAGGCAGAAATGCAATAAAAGTTAATACTGTGTGACTTGAAAATTTTGTCCATACATAACAGAATTTCTAGCTAAAAATATAAATCTAAACTGCTATCATTTTGGCACAGCTCATCTGAAAACATGCAACTAAATATTCCCCCCCCATGTTTCCTTATAAAAATGTCATTTATTTGAACATTACTTTTATAGACTAAAACCAGACTTTTTAAACACGCACACTTAAGAGAACAGAACTTGGCTCTACATAATTTTATTCTAACATATGGGGAAATGAGACATGCATGTTTACATTTTATTTACTAATTTATATGTTATTCACCTCTTCTGAACCACTGTCTGATGATGCTGCCTTCTGCTGTTGTTGCTTCTTGAGCACTGCTGATCTCTGCACACCAAGTGTACTTGGACTGGGCTTCCAAAACTGAATTGGAATTCAGATACAAGAGTCATTTAAACTTATTGAAACTTTAAAGTTTACCACATACTTACTTTTCTTAAGATGAGCAGCATCACTAGTAAGACTGATCCCAATTTTATTAATAATAAAAAACTCACTATAAAATACCACATGCATTAATAATATTGGATAGCATTTTAAAGTAGCAAGGCTTCTGCAGAAAGGAATGTTTTACAGTAAGTATAACAATAGTTGTGCAGGCCTATCTATTATTAAGATAACTTCCTTTTTTAAGTAAATTTTTAAACAGATCTAGATAAGTCCTTTCAGGCCACTTAGCTGATATATTTTTGCTTCATATGGGAATACTGAAGTACACAGAATCTCAGAATATTTCGAGTTAGACGGGACCCATAAGGATCACTGAGTCCAACTCCCTGCTCCTCACAGGCCTACCTAAAACTAAACCATATGACTAAGAGCATCATCCAGGCACTCCTCGAACTCTGACAGGCTTGGTGCTGTGACCACTTCCCTGGGGAGCCTGTTCCAGTGACCGACCACCCTCTCAGTGAAGAACCTTTTCCTAATGTCCAATCTGAACTTCCCCTGATGCAGCTTCATTCCATTTCCTTGTGTCCTATCACTGGTCACCAGAGAGGAGATCAGCATCTCCTCCTTCTGCTGCCCCTCTTGAGGAAGTTGTAGGCTGTGATGAGGTCACCTCTCAGTCTTCTCCTCTCCAAGCTGAACAAGCCAAGTGACCTCAGCCGCTCCTTGTAAGTCTTGCCCCCGAGACCTTTCACCATCTTGGTTGCCCTCCTCTGGACACACTCTAATAGTTTGAGGTCCTTCTTATATTAAGGCACCCAAAACTGCACACAGTGCTCAAGGTGGGGCCACACCAGTGCAGAGTGGGAGAATCACCTCCCTCGACTGGCTGGCTATGCTGTGCTTGATGTGCCCCAGGACACAGTTGGCCCTTTTGGCTGCCAGGGCACATGGTTGACTCATATTCAACTTGCCGTCAACCCAAATCCCCAGATCTCTTTCTGTGGGGCCACTCTCCAGCCTCTCCTCCCCCACTTTGTATGTATAACCAGGATTGCCCCATCCCAGGTGGAGAATCTGGCACTTGCTCTTGTTAAATTTCATATGGTTGGTGATTGCCCAGCTCTCTAGTCTATCCAGATCTCTCTGTAAGGCCTCTCTACCCTCGAGGGAGTCCACGGCTCCTCCTAGTTTAGTATGATTGGCAAACTTATTTAACAGAGGAGAGTTCAGGTAACGTTCATCCATTCCATTTAAGAGATTTCTAAACACCACTTTTTTTTTCCTCTAAATTTGGCAGACTTTTTCCCCATACAGAAGACATGCCATATCTAAGCCTAAAATTGTCATACATTTATTGATATGAAGAAACTAGGCATTAGAGAGATAATGTTATTTCTAAACTTTTTTACATTATGTGTGGCTTTGTCTTCAAAAATATGCAATAAGTTAATAGGTGCTTCTGCATGATAAAATTTAGGTAAGTATCTAACTGTACATATTTACAGAGATGAGAATTTAAGAGCCCAATGTTTGTTATGAGAGCTAAGCACGTGCATTCACTAACCCAATCAAGTTAAAATTCTAAGTAAATATTAGGGGGGTTTTTGTTTGTTTAAATTAAAACTGCTCTTGTAATTATTCTGCAGAGGGTTTTTTTCCCCTACAAAGGGTTAATTTATATGTTTTGTTTTACCTCAGATCCATCAGCTTTTGGTGGTGGTTTAGCTTGAACTTGTTTCTTCTCTCTAGATGTATCAGACTCTGATTCTGATTGACTGCCTGACTCTGAACCAGACTCAGAGTCACTGCTACCTGATTGACTGCTACTTCCATCACTACTGCTTCCAGAGCTTGAACCAGATCCAGAAGCTGATGCTGACCCAGAATCATTATCTGATTGGCTGCAATTAGAAGTTAACAGGATATTACACAATGGCTAATTAAACAGGATTAAAAAAAGAAGTCACATTAAAAAGACTTTAGCTTCACCTATAAATCAATTGTTAGGTTAGCCCAGACACATGGATAGCATACAAATGAATGCACTGGATTAAATAAATCAGGAATGAAAATTCAGAGTTTAATAAGATTTTTTTCTTTTAAGGTTTAGTGAAAAGTAAGAAAGGAGAGAGAGAGGGAGGGGAGAGAGGCAAGAAAGAAGGGAGAACATTAATCGTTAATGTAGAGGAGTCAAACAAGGGTATTTCTCACCCACCCAAACCCTTACTTAGCTCTATCAAACCCCACATACTTTTGTGTACACACACACGCACACTTGTTTTAAGTCTTTTTAGATTAGCAGTGTCCCATCCCCCCAATTTCTTTTTTGAGCATGCATTTCTTCAAAGCAAATATAAACTCTGTTTTGTTTCCCTAGTTTTACTTTTTTCATAAAAGCAATAGGGAAAGAAGTATCTTTAAGGAAGTACTTGCAAACTACATTTCATGTTGTGATTTGGACCAACTATATACAAAATACAACCAAACACGTGATTAAATAAAGTGTTTATAAAAGTAACTGGAAAACCAGAAGTGTATTGTCACACATAATATAAATCCATGCAGACCATCTTACACTGTTAAAACAACAACAGTAAAATTCAAAACAATAAAAACCCAAAAGCTCATATCAAAGTCTAAGCCTATCACTGCCAGTACAAGTCATTTGGCTGTCAGCCAGCAAGGGGGTGTGTGTGTGGGATGGTGGTGGTAGGTTAATCATCTTCTGCACTAGAACACACTTAATTGACAACATTTAAAGCCACAAAGCAGAACCGCTATTCTCCCTATTGCTAATACCAATTAAATTGTACTAGCGGGGGAAGGAGAATGAAGCTATTCACAAACTGATTCCTGTAGACAGCACCTCAACCAATCATCTGCGTCTGTTGACTTTGAAAGAAAGAAAGAAACAAAGCATGAAAAAGCTTCCTTATTTTGAAGTGAGGGATATGAAGAAATTCAACTGCTGGTTTTACTTACACTTGCTGAGGAGAAAACTGGGGAGTGACAAGGCTGCTTCCAAAATTCCGATTCCTGTCATCAAGGGCCTACTTCAGGCATAATGCTATAACACTAACATATTAACCTGACTTGAAAAATAAAAGCAAGGCACCCACTGTAGAATATGATTGGAGTTTAAACTATTTACCAGAAATTAAGGGCAACATCCACTGTGATTCACCAAATATATTTTAAAGACAATAGTATTATTTTACACAACTGTTACCTTACCTGTAGTGTTGGGTAAATTAGAGTGTTATAAAACATTATAAAGCATTTCTCAGCATAGCACAGTGCATAGGTAAATGTCACAGGGACTGTGGAAGATGGTACATGAAGAGAAGAAAATTCAGCAAGGAGAAACCTCAAGACACAAGTCAGACAAGTCCCTGTGACAAAATACCACCAAAAATGTCTAAATCCTACATTTAAATAAATAAGCAAAAATCATGTGAGTAAGATTCACAGTTGATGGGAAATTTTAACAGTTTAATGTTTTTCAACATAGGAAGTAAGTGGCAAGTTCAAAAACAAAAGGATTGTGAGATAGAAAGAAAAAGTCTAATAGATAGTTTAAGTATTTGCTCAGGAGCTAGATGTAAAGAAATCAACTAATTCCAAATCATTTTCTTTATGAAGAGATCAACTAGCTATCATCTATGCTCTCCATTAAGTAATACCAATGCCATCAACAGATGTGGATCATACAAAATTCAGTGTTCAGAAAAAATACATAGACTCCTTATCTTGGCAACACTGCCTCTAAACGGATTCCCCACTGGGCTTTGCAGGATCAGCAAAATAAGACCTATCTCATCATCCCTGTTTCTCACAATAAATTGACCCAATTTGGACGTGAGGAGGGTAATATGACCAGACTGCATATCAACTAATAGTAATACCTCAAAAAGAGTAAAAGTTTCAAAGTCAGTATTCAACTGATTTATTAATAAATGCAAGATTATAATACAAATCTGTAGCTAAAAGCAATAGGGATGGGGAGATGAAGAAAGGAAAATACAAGAAACAAATAAAAAAAAAATCACATAATAAGGTTCACCACAATTGTTTCAGGGCTACCCTAATGAAACCCTCTATGAGGAAGAACCACTACTGTAGACTAACAGCTAATTTTTACTTAGAATAAAGAAAAAAACCAGAAAGATAAACTTTAAAGGCCCTACCATCCACAAGGCCTTACTAAGCTGCCTTATCCCACAGTGTTAAACCAGCACAACAAGAAAATAGGAGAGGGCAAACTGAGCATCAGCAAGTTTTTTTTGAAAACAAGGCCTTGCTAAAACATTTACCAAGTCTTGAGATGCTATGGCAGTGCTCATACATGCTTTAAAAAGTTTCAAATTCACTGGTAAAAAGTACCTATGGGAATTCAAGCACAGAGGACTAGTGCATACTGGGTAGAGTTTACTTCAATTCTAGTCATCCAAATTAATGCAGATGCGTCAAACCACACTAGTTTCTGGCTGTACACCCTCCTATACACATATTTGCAGAGATCTTGATGTAACTACAGCACACACAAAAACCAGACAAGATGAATAGCTGTGACTTCATTTTTACTGAAGTGTGGAGAACTTGCCTATCACTGGCCTATCACTTGCCTATCACTGGCCACAGGATAACCAGCTGTGGAAGGCTCCAAGGCCTACCAGTATACATTTAATTCATCATGTGTTCTCACTGGGGGGTGGGTGTGTCCATTTCTACACTAAGCTTCAGTAGAACTTTGACTTGGAGACACAATCCCCTACAAGGGCAGCAACCCAAACCCCAAAAGTTTTATCTGCAAAGGAGGTAGGAAGCAGGGCAATATATGAATACATTCTTCATATTCTGCAATGAAGATACACTATAGATTGCCAAGACCATACAAGCAGCACTGCATGATACAATACTTCAATAGTCTGTATATGAAAGGACTTTCCTCTGAGAAATATAACAATTTTAAACCAACAGTATCACTGATGAGGAACCCTAGGCAAAACACATACTATATAGTAAATGCTACAGGATAAATACTCAATTTTCAGCATTAAAAAAACCCCACACCACCAACACCCCCCCCCCCCAAACCCCAACTTGTCCAAACATCAGAGAGAAAATTGCTATTTTTATTTCCACCACTGAAATCACTACAGTGATCTCAGAAGAGAACAAGTTTATGCCAAGGCAAATCACTAGCTGTCACATATTTCCAGGTGCAGACTTTGTCCTTGCTTTTCCTGTACTTTGGCCAAACCTTAAAAACAATTTTTTAAAAACATTCCTTCTTTCACAAAGTGTTAAGCTGATATGTCAGTATTTCAAACTATGATGTTCAACTGACCTTTTTTTTTTTTAAAAAAAGAACTTAATACTAGCATCTTTCAAATTCAATTTTACACTAACATAGGTGTCACAAAAAGGCTTAGGAACAAGGAACTCAGTTTACCCACGCCCTCTATCAAACTCACTGCCTCTGCTCTCTCTCAGAAATAATTTTTTTCTTAAACCTAGGGGAAAAAATATATATTTTATACATACACACACACAAAATAAAATGGAAAACTCATTCCCATACCAAGCCATTTGGAAATTGCAGCAGTTGAAAGAAAACATCTTTGTATCAATACCACAAAAGAAAAGTCTCTTGCCTAACAGGACTATTTGCCTATTCAAACATAAGTTGAATGGAAATTTTCAGCCTAAGATTTATTTCTCAATTATCTTTAAAAGATAATTAAAAGATCTTTAAGAAACAGATCATCATCAGCCAGACTACCAACTTGCATGATCAACTTCCGAGATAAAGCAATGCCTTACTTGTTTTTGAAGTAATGCTTGTAAGAAAGCAACAACAATGAAGATGAGACACCTATTTAACTTTCTTAAAAATAAAAAATATTCAAGAAAGTCTCCAAAATATGCCAAGACTTGCTTGGAACAAAGGAAGAAGTGTTATCTGAAGAGGAAACTAAAAACCTACTTCTTCCCTCACACAAAACGTCTGCAGCATTCTAGCCACGTCTCTTAAGCAGTGCCCATAATAAAAACTGGGGTATTGAAAATTAAGTATTTTGAAAATTACATCTTACTGAAAAACTACTGTAGTAAACTACCATAATAATATTTACAATTTCAACTTCTTTTCAACACAGCTACTAGCTGTTTGCTACACTATGTCAATTTACCACCAGAGAGCATCCCTTTCTAACACTTTGCTTTTGCAGATGTAACTTCACTGGGATATATATGTACTTGGCTTTTTATTTTTGTTTCACTTGTCTAGCGCTGTCCTAGTCAAAATTTAACAGAGTCATTACTTCTCAGTATCACCTAAGCAAGGCCCAGATTCACCCTGCCTCAGGACTTAATTGTAGCCATTTTTTTTTTTGCTACAATATTTTAGCTAATGTATTAATGAAAGAAAAACAGAACTCTCCTCCCCCAGCCTCCCCACATTTTACTGCAAACACAAAACTACTGGCACACTAAGGGGTAAAAAACAACAATGGAGAGCAGCCTTCCTTTCTCCCTAACACAGATGCATTAAGCAACCCTTAGTTATTAAAAATGAACAGAAATCTCTAATCCCTGTCATGGGATTACCTATGACCCTCTGCCACATGCGTGGTAATTCAGATTAAACTCTAGTAATTCAGATGCTAACCCTAGGAGGAAGGATGGAATTATTTAAAAGGTACACAGTTACACACATGCATGTGTTAAAAAAAAAGTTACATCATCTCCTTGCAAATAGAGGAGGAACTAAGGAAGAAGCAACTTCAAAATTTCACTTTAAATGCTCCTACATTTACTCTGAATTTCAGCAATTTTCACACAATTTGAAAAATGGTACAAAGCAGCAGTATGAACTATCACAGCTGAAGCCAAGCACCTTGTAAACAGTGTCTTGGTCCTCAAACAATATATTTGCCTGCTGGTGAGTGATGCTCCATGAGAATAACTTATTTTGACAATGCTATTTATGCCCTCTCCAACCTTTCCCCAACACAGCACCCCCTTAGTGGTGTCAGTGCAGTCTGTAGAAGGAGCACAACTGAACAGGGCAATTTTCCTTAAAACTGCTGTCCTGAAACCTAATTATAAAACAGTGCAAATCAATACAGAATTTCAGAAAACTAACTAAATAAATTTCAAATGAAAAGTTTTTTTTGTTCTTGTTTTCAATTTTAGTACATGCACACACATTCCACATTACACCATGACGGACTGCAGCTGCTTTTCCAAGTGCTTAAAATGCTATGCAGTCTAATACCTTTTCCCCTTTCTTCAAGGAACATTACTGACATGACTAAAAAAACACCAAACCAAACAAAAAAAACCCTAAAACACCACCAAAAAACCAAAACCACTGCAGAACTCATTACACTGCAACATCTACCAGCATCACTGTAAGTTCAGAGACCTTGTTTGCCATAGTTTTAAAAAAATCTAATTGAGTTTTTGAAGCTTGTAGGAAAAGATCTAGAAGTTTCATACACATTTCTAGAAGCTCAGACGACATTTTTTTGATCCACTAAAATTAATACTGTAACAGCTATTATAGGGCAAAACCAATCATAATCAGCTTGAGAAAAGTTCACTTTCTTCTAAGAATTTGAAAGACAAGCAATCTCTCACTCCAACTTCTATCAGCAGCATGCCAGAAGTGGTTTAATCTTTCTTGAGGTTGAAAAGGAAAGGAGATACAGTTTAAGAAACATGTACATTTTCTAGAAATAATCATTGCAAGCTATCATTGCTAACCAAGCTACAAGTGAGAGTATTTCAGACTATACGAAAATTTGACTTTTAAAATAGTTGTTCCATTAGGGGAAAGAGAAAACACACCTCCACCAAAACAACCCCCCCCCAAAACACAACACACTCATGATAGCAAGACTGTTTCCTTTCATCCTTTTATTAAAATAAGCAGAACCTAAGTTCTATTATAAAGGCGTTTAAAATGTAAATTAATGGAAATAATAGCTGTGAGGTAGTCATATTTTAACATTCTTGTCACATTTTCTTTTCCTCCTTTGCCTATGGGCTTCTTTGATTTTCCCTGCATTATCTGTGGCATAGTATACAAGCAATTCCTCCTCTAACTAAAGAGCTTTAAATATTATCTGATGCTGTCCAGCTAGGGTCCATAATTTATCTAACTTTTCTCACAGTGTATAATGCCTATTAACACGAAATAGCACCACTGACCTCTACAAGATTAATCACTTGAACTGGCACTACTAATTACTGGGATTCTGGCATTGTATCCTTAGTGTTAGGATGCAAGGAACATTGAAACTCAACTATTTCTTCAACCAAAGACTCAGAATACTGTCATAATTACCTGCTACCTAATGCTGTTACATAAATATCATCTCAGGAACACCAATTTTGATCCTCTGCTCTCCAGAGTTCCTCTTACATAAGAGGACAGGCAAAGTGCTTTATTTCTTGCACCCTTCTCTTCCTGTACAGTCCAGGGTCAGCTCCTTTTCTTTAGATGCTTTTATTTGAAACAGTTCAGCAAAAGGTGAAAGAGAACCCCATAATCATCCTGTTGCAGACACCTGAAGTAGCCTAAAAAAGATGGTTTGGGTACAACACAACCAGCCTTTTTTCCCCTTTCAAAAAAGTGTGCTTGAAACTGGAAGGTAGGAAGCAATCTTCAGGCATCTAAGCCTAAATTAGAACCTTCCTGTCTTTCCCTCACCCTTTCTGAATATACTCAAGAGACTAGCAGAAATAAAACAAACACCAAACAAAAACATAAAATACCTTACATATAATGAGAGAAAGAGACAGTGCACAAAACTTAATTTTCAGTTAACTATTCACCTGCATTTGTCAATTTACCCTATCCTACCTTGTCACATTATGTCCTCCCTTTACTCTGCTCCTGCATTGCTGTCCTCTTCCAACCAACTCTATCCTGTGGTGTAATTTGCCTTCCCCCCACTCTTCTTCACTGATGAATGTGCTTTCAAGAAGAGACCAAACATCAACAGAAATGATAAATACTATCAAGACCAGAACTGAAAGAACTCTAGATCTAAAATAATAGGGCAAGGGAAATTAAGCTACAGAATAAAGATGCTGTTAATATGATATATACAGAAAGGGAATAGTCAGCATTTCCTGTTGAAGAGCATTTGTGCTCTTTTAGATACTTAATTCTGTTATTCAAAACAAAATTTCTGCTTTTGTAAGTCCTTCTTTCGAAAATGTGTCATGTAAGCCTTCCTCCCCCTGCTTCAAGCGATTTTTAAATATAAATATAAACCCCAGTAAAATTAAAACAGCACTATTTGATAAAAGGTATTCTTGAATAAGAAACCATACATTACATACACTGTACTTTGTTCAAGTAAAAAAAAACAAACCACCAAACAACCAACAACCAAACCCAAATCCAACAACACTAAACAAAGGAATGCATGAGACTGCACAAAACAGTTATAGGAGCATCACAGGACCATGGGAAAAAAGAAGCAATAATGATGACCTCTTTAGTCCTGTTGAAGTGACTATTTCTCTGCCATGCAAACAAATCACTGCAATGATGACAAAGTTAACTGACAATGCTAACCTGCAGTAGTAGACATGCAGGAATATATACTCAGAATGAATAGCATGCTCTCAGGATGGGATTTCTACATGAAAAAGTATAGTTTGCCAACATACATAAAACCAATGTAAAGTCTACAGAGAGCATCTTCCAGAATACGTAGTAAAGAAGCTTCTCGCACCCCTAGCCCTTGAGTCAAATAGTTGCATTTGTACAGCAGCATACATCAAATCTGATTTGGTATGAGTTTGACAAAACTAAGAAGTTGGTCTGTATTACATTTTATAGACGCTGTCTCTGGATATTCTCAATATATTCAAGAGCAATTTAAGAGAGATCCACAAAAGCAATATTTATTTTCAAACTATTTTGCAAGAAAAGCAAGACAGCTTACTGAGAATACCAAAAGAAATAATTGTTGCATGTTTGTGCCTGTTAATTTTTCAAACCCCAATAAATACCTATGGAATAAAATAAGAGTATGCTTTGGGGAGAAGACAGACTTAAAGGGAAAACAGGGGTGGGGGGAGAGAATGTGGAATGGGGGGTTGCAGTCAGTCCTTAACAGGTCATCTGCCGCTCCTTCCTCCTCACACTTTTCCCCTGCTCCAGCGTGGGGTCCCTCCTACAGGATAGTCCTTCAAGAACTGCTCCAGCATGGGTCCCCCAGGGGCTGCAGTTCCTGACAGAAAGCCTACTCCTGTGTGGGCTCCTCTCCAAAGGCTGCAGTTTCTGCTAGGAGCCTGCTCCAGATTGTGCTCTCTACAGGCTGCAGCTTCCTTCAGGGCACATCCACCTGCTCTGGCATGGGGCCCTCCATGGGCTGCAGGGTAGATATCTGCTCTGGAGTGGTCTTCTCCACAGGCTGGAGCAGAGATTCCCCTGCAGCAACTGGAGCACCTCCTCCCCCTCCTTCACCGACCTCAGTGTCTGCAGAGCCGTTTCTCTCACATTTTTTCCCCCTCATTCCTCCCTCCCTCTCATGCACACTCTGCTGCACACTGTTTTACCCTTTCTTAAATGTTATCACAGAGGCGCCACCAGCTTCACTGATTGGCTCATGTTTGGCCAGTGGCAGGTCCATTTTGGAGCCGGCTGGAACTGGCTTTGTCCAACACAGGGGCCACCCCTGCAGTCTTGTCACTACCAAAATCTTGCCACATAAACCCAATACAACTCTCTATACATACACACTTTTTCCTCTTTTTTTTCTCCCCCTAATTTGTATTACCTACTTCTACCAAAAAGAAACCAATAGATGAGAATACTTCTGTAATTAAGCTTGGGGAATCTTTCTTTTAACTCCCACTTAGGTTTCTTGAAAGCAGGAACTTAGAATAGTGCCTTTCAATTTATCTTTTTAACCTTCTGTGGAAGGTATGAGTTTATACAGCAAATTCAAGCCTGCTGACATGCTGGCAAAGAGATGGCTTTACTTAACTATACTATCTTTTATGGTCCACAGATTATTAAATCAACAAAATGAATTAAATTCATAGAAATTACAGTCTTGTATTAACATCAGCTTTCAAGAACATAAACAATGTTAAGGGACCTTGGTGCAAGAAACCACTTTCTGCTTACTGGAAAAAGGAAGTACAATACATCCCAGACAGCTACTTTCCAGATAAGCTTTACTGAGCACACCCTTTTTTATCTACAGAGAAGTAAGGTCTGCTCAAGCACTCCATGTCTTGTTCTACAGGAAACACAGGAAAAGCAAAGAGATGGGAAACCAGATTGCTATTCAATTGGCACCAATGTTTCACTTCTGCATTCCTTGTTCTACCTGGAGCTTGTGTTGCAGTTCAGCTATAACTGCCCTTCCTTGCTCATTAAGCAAGCTAACTAATATGTATTTACTCCTATTCAAGTTTGCAACAGAATGCTTTCAAGAACACTACACAAAAATGCTTTTCTTAAATTTAAGAGTTAGTTTCTCAGAGCGTTGCTATAAAGTTTTTGTGCTTATACTTACTTGCTATCCAGATAATGATTATATGTGATATTTCACCTAGAACTACTGAAAACATTCCAGAGCAGTGATTTCAAGCAAATAAAAAACTGGAGAGTAGACTCCATTGTAACTATTACACAGAAAGCAGCAAGATTAGATTATAGTGTTTATGTCAGTCTACAACCTTCACTATGCTTGGCACTCACACAGATTTATAGCTTCAGAGGTTGCTATCATGGCCAAGGAAAGTCCAAACACTGCAACAAGTTATTAAGCTGTGAAAATACAAGAGAATTGCTTCTACTTGTGGCCCAACAGAACTTCAAGCTCAGCACTTGCAGCAATGGAAAGATTTCTGGTCATCTACCAGCCAGATGAAGAGACTTGACAGTGGAAAGGAACACAGGAGCATGGCAAATTGCCCATTTCTTTCCCACATGCTTCAGAAATGCTTCTTCACAGCCAGTCACAGGGAATAGAAGACAGCTACAATTCCTTATCACAGTGCTAGCCAGTGTATACAATCTAAGGTTTCCAGATAGCCCCTTCTCCAGCTCTTCTATTGCTGAGAATACTACAGGCTTTCCACAACTTCTACAATTCATGGTAAGAGTTTCTTTAAAACAATATAAAGCAGTATCCATGAAGCCGTATATTTCTGTAAAGCCAGCCCTGATCCACTGCTGCTCTTTACTTTCCAAAGTAGTGATGGTGGCTTTCCTAGATCTGGCTATATTTAATTGTGATCAGGACTATCACCCCAGAGCAACAACCATGGAAGCTTACACAGACATCAAAGAGGGAAAAACTGCCTTGCTACATTTGTAAAGTGTCATATTTTTAAAGTGACATACTTTTCAAAGATTCATTGTCATTATTATCAACTGTATCACTAATGTTGCTTAGATTTGTCACTGTATCTGCCTTCATCTCTCCTTTTCTACCTACTTTTGAAAGTCTGACTTTCTCTGCAGTTTCTTTCCAGCAGCAATTCTCAATTACTTTCTCAACTTGTTTTGCTTCTCTTCCTAGCATTCTGAATGGAACAGGATCACTAAAATCCTAGTAATGATAATTTGCCATCAATAGTAGCTATTTTGTTTCTATTCTGTAGAATTCATATTTCCAGACCATTTGAAGACTACATGCAGCTTCACTTCCCTGGTTACAGTTAGATACCTGTCTGCAGTCACACCTAGCTAAAGGAATTTTCCTCCTAGTGAAAATCATTTAGAGTTCTGGAAAACTTGAAGGAGGGGACAACAGGACATGAAGAAACAAAAACAAACAACAAAAACAAGGGCAAGTCATACTATGCTGGAAGGCTGTGCTGCCATCCAAAGAGACCTGGACAGGCTGGAGAGCTGGGCAGAGGGGAACCTCATGAAATTCAACAAGAGCAAGTGCAAGGTCCTGCACCTGGGGAGGAACAACCCCATGCACCAGTACAGGCTGGGGGCTGACCTACTGAAAAGCAGCTCTGTTGAGAAGGCCCTGGCAGTACTGGTGGGCAGCAAGCTGACCCTGAGCCAGCGATGTGCCCTTGTGGCCAAGAAGGCCAATGGTATCCTGGTATGCATTAGAAGGAGTGTGGCCAGCAGACTGAGAGGGGTTATCCTCCCCCTCTACTCTGCCCTAGTGAGACCACATCTGGAGTACTGTGTCCAGTTTTGGGCCCCCTAGTTCAAGAAAGACAGGGGACTGCTTGTGAAAGTCCAGCAGAGCGCTACCAAGATGATCAGGAGCATCTCCCTTATGAGGAAGGGCTGAGAGACTTGGGTTTGTTCAGCCTGGAGAAGACTGAGGCGGGATCTCATCAGTGCTTATAAATATCTAAAGGGTGGGTGTGAGGAGGATGGGACTGAACTCTTTTCAGTGGTGCCCAATGACAGGACAAGGGGCAATGGGCACAAGTTGGAACACAGGAAGTTCCACCTGAATATGAGGAGAAACTTCTTTACTGTGCGGGTGCCAGAGCAGGGGCACAGGCTGCCCAGAGAGGCTGTGGAGTCCCTTCCCTGGAGACATTCAAAACCCACCTGGACACGGTCCTGTGCCCCCTGCTCTGGGTGTGCCTGCTCAAGCAGGGGGGTTGGACAAGATGATCGCCAGAGGTTCCTTCCAACCCCTACCATTCTGCGATAAGCATCAAACACTTATCACAATAATTATTTTAATAATAGGGCAGACAGAAAAAGGGCTCAATTCTTTAATATTGGAAGCCTTCACCCTTCATTTACAAAAACAGAGTTTCCTGATAGCAAATGGCAAGTGTACAAATGGGTTTTCCGAGATCTGTCTGTGAATTAGGCTACAGGGTTATTGACTGATACAAGCCTAGGAGAAAAAAAGTTTAACATTTTAAAACTTTTTTAAAGCTTTAAAATGTGCTCAGCAGCACATTTAAGATGCAGAACAAAGTCTCACCTCACAGGCAACTATCATGTTTTAAGTAATTTGCATCTTCCTGATATTTACTTATAATAAAGTTGTCTGGAGGCTTTTTTGATACTTAGTTGGTTTAGTCTTATGAGATTTGCGACAGCTTTTGAATAATTTTGATATACTGGTATTTACAAGTGATCATAGTTTGATACACAATATTATTCCTACATTATCTTTAGCTAGGTGGCTCATTTCAAGTAGTAAAAAACTTCATAAGTACAAAGTCATCAGAGTTGTCCCTGACAGTTAATTTTTATTGGAGGTCCAGAAGACTAGCTTTGTTCATACTGTTTTATTTTGTTCATGTTCCTCTACTCAACTGACAAGACTTGTTTTGGGTTTGGTTGGGTTTACTGTTTTGTTTTGGGTTTTTTTTTTTTGTTTTGTTTTTTAAATGTAAGTTATCAGGAATATTTTGCCACTTACTAGAAGAAACCCAAAATTTGTCTGCTAACTAGACAAGTACCATCTTTACTGGAAACAGAAATCTAACAAAAAAAAAGCTTACAAATTATTCACAAGATTCAAAGTTTACTGACTTTCTAGAATATTTCTAGGTGTAATATGGAAGCTTGACATTAAAAAAATACACAGAAGTTGTTAAAGTTTCTTTAGTTTTACTGCTCATAGGTTTCCTAGAGATTTGTACCTAATATCACCTAAACATTTCTCTCTTCTCCCTTCTTCCCACCCCATTACTCACTATGCTACATCCAAGCTTAATGACCAGCACGTGCTGAATGATCAGCTGTCCATTATGTTGTCCTTGGATTTCTTCACTTGGGGCAATAATTTAGATCTACCCCCTCTACCCAACTGGCTGTTTCCATAAAGCCCACAGAACTCAGTTTTCTTTATGACCTCTGACTGATGGAATCAACTAACAGGTTCAACAGGCTGTGATCAGAAAGAGGAGGAAACAAACAGATGGGTAGACTGACAGCATGATCACAACTGTCTCTATTTGTAAGTTTGCCTTACCTTCTTAGATCTGCAGCATTCATCATATTCCCAGTTTTAGAAATATTAAATTCCTAGTGCAGTAGATATTTGTTGAACTTACCAGTGTTCTAGAATAAGAATTTAATTCCACACCTACAAGTTCACTGTTATCCTCATGTTGCAGCAAGGAAGTTCTAACCAGGCTTTTCCAACCAAGTGAACCTTCTACACATCCTAGAACACCAGCAACTGACATCAGAGGGGTGGATTTTTTTTTTAATTAAGAAAACATCTGGGAAAACTGTACTTTCACTTTGGAAAACAAACATGAAGTTAATGCTTTCCATTATACTGCTTTGACAACTCAACAAAAAAAGAGAAAGCCTCACTGTTGAGTGAACTCAACAGTCCACTGTTCCAATTTTAGAGGTAGCCTAATTTGGGGTTTATACAGCACATATTATGTATGCATGCCCTATACTTCATAGACATGAGTTTTACTTTAACATTTCAATCTAACCTGTTTCAGTTTTTAACACTTCAGATAACTTTTGAGGAAAGAGAGTAATGGATACCGATAGAGCTTAAATAGTATTAAAACCGTATTATGTAAGGTATATACACGATTGTTACAGTTATTAAATGAAGCTAACTGATTCTAACAAGCAGATTAAGCATCTGTAAAAAAGCATGGCCAGTCCTCCTAAATAACGGTCTACTTGCTCACCAGGAAGCTTTGGCACAAAGTTAAAACGTAAACCAGTTTTAATAAACAAAATACAGGAGAATACATAGCTAAGGACTGAAAATACTTACCTTGACTCTCCACTACTGTTTCTTACAATGTCTTCATCACTGTGTCTATTCATTGTAAATATTAAGAAGTTTAAAAGATAAATAGAAGTCCACTCAGGTTAGAAGGCAGATATCAAGAATCTACTTCTTGGTACTCTGTTTTCCAGGTGACTTGTTTACTCAACTGTTCTCTGCAGGTATTGAAGATTTTTTCCCAAATTACCTAAAATAGCAAAGGAAAATGTTGACATAATTTGAAATATTTGATGGTTGCTAACTGAAAGATACTGAAAATAACCTGTCTCTTCACAACAACACTGAAAGGGAGTATCTATCACATTTAACATCTTTTAAACTGAAAAATAGTTTTTGATATGCCATAGTACTGTCTTAAGAACAACCAGATCTAACTTTTAAAGGAAAACAGCCTCCCCAAACACATAAATATAAATTATAGATATTAATGCTCCAAGATCTGATTAGCAAAATTATTTCATGCACAAAACAAACATATCAGTAGCATTTCCAGACACTGACATGTTTACATCCAGTTGGGGGTAGAGGCAGGAAAATAGAGACTGTCCCATTTTTTAAAATTGGCTCAACTACATCAAGCTAACAAGATCCCACAGATGGATTGATCATTATTTCATATACATTAACATCTTCAATCAGGTCTCTGCCGTGTCAGATGCACCTAGAAAAAGTTTAGGCTCACTTTAAATGGAGCGCAAGTATGAACTCACTGATAGTCAGCTAAAGAGCAGCGCCTCTCACAGATTTAGTGGTGTTAAAGGGATTAGGGGATCGCCTGCAGGTTGGCTGCCTCGAGGTGCTCTCCTCTAATACAGCCCGACCTACAGCTCATGATGGAGGTGGGTGCCACCTCGTTCCGGGATGGAAAAAGCCCTGCGCTCAGGCACCATCTCAGATACCAGAGTCACTCCAGCCAGCAAACAAAGGCCATGACGGGAGAAAAATGATAGGAAAGAGCCCTGTAACCCCAGAGAAGCCGCGAAGCGAGTCTGGGGCCCCCGCGGCGGCGAGCCAGGCAGCTTAGTGGTTCCTCGCGGATCGGCCGCTGATGCCTAACGAGGCCAAGCTCTGCGCTGTCTGCCCTCCCGCGCCCAGGGTGCGAACACCCTGCCACCTCCGGGACCGGCACTCCCCGGGCCCCAGGAAACATCTTTAGTGGCCACAAAACTCGCTCCTTGTCGCCCATTCCCTGCTCCGCGATGATCCTCCCCGACCACCCGCGCCGCGCTCTCGCGGCCTCCCGTGACGAACCGCTCCCAAGGCGCCCCCGGGGAGAGCCCAGGCCAGGGCTGCCTCCCCCCACCTCCCGCGGGTTCACCTCCCGCCCCCGGAGACTGCCCTCTGCTGGTGGCGCGACCCGCACAGGCGCTGCTCCTGGCCAAGGCTCCCTGGCGGTATTGCCAGTCCTCCGTGCTCGCTTCTCCCAGCGCCCCCCATGGCCAGAAAAGAGCGAAGGCCGCACTCCTGCCTCTCCCAGCCGGTTCGTCACAGGCTCCCCCCGCAGGAGCCAGCGAAAGAGGCTCAACCCCGGCTGCCCGCCTCGACTCCCTCTTCGGAAAACAGCGAGTGGGCCCAGGAGCCCAGCCCCGCGCTGGGCATCCAAGCCCTTCTCAACTCCAGCCGCCTCCCCATCCATCTTCGAAAGCGACTGCCACCGCTCAACTCCAGACCAGGGAAAGGAGCCATGGCGGGCCTCTGCCTACCTGCGTGCGTGCGCCCGGCCCGGCCCGGCCTCCCTAGGGCTGCCCTGGTCCGAGACGGCGCTACACCCCACGAAGAGGTCTGTGCTGCAACCTAGGGTCGGAGGCTGCTCCTGCGGCTGCCACAGGGCCTGGGCCGCCGGCTCCTTACAGCCCCACGCGGTGGGCTCGCCTGCAGCCCCCACCGGCTTGAACAATAGGGCCCCAAACCGGGCAGGGAGAAGCCTGGGGAATAGGTGCTGTGTTGCTCCGCCGCCGTTTCTTAAGTCCTCCCGACCACCGCCATCACGCTGCCACTCCGTTCAACCACCTACCTCCTCCTCCCCCTCCCCCTTCCCCCCCCCCTTAGTCGGATGGAAACCCTGGGCGTGATGTCAGTCCTGCGCCCTGGGACAGAGCGGGGAGGAGGAGGAGCAACAGCCGGGAGGGGACAGCGCCGCCGGGCCATGGCGGCAGGAAGGGCCGCTTGGAGGGGGTGGCGGAGCCAAAGCGGCCTCCTGGCCGCGACGGATACTGCCGGGGCTGGGGGTGGCGGCGGCAGGCGCGCGCCCGCCCGTCGCAGCAGTGAATGGGCACTGGGGCCGGTGCTGTCCCTGTCTGAGGGGGCAGGGTGCGGCCTGGCCTGAGGGGCACCCATGACCCATGCAGGTGGCAGAAAACCTGGCCTAGGCCACATGTTACTGTTTAGTGTGGTGTGTTTTTTGTTTTTGTTTCAGGTTTTTCCTGTCTAAAATCAGAGCCCCCTAACAAACACATTTGCATTTCTTAGTCTTCCTGTGCGGTTACAAGTGGCATTAGGGTGTATTTAGGAAGGCTTGGCATGCAGCTGCACAGAAGATGCCTCCATGATGAAGGCATCCCCCAGTTGGAGGCAGAGCACTCCTTTCTTCCTCTTGATATCTAACTCGAGTTGTTTTGAAGTGATTAATGTTTGTTTAAGGTGGCTCATGTTCAGAAAAAAAATAATGTAAATCGTGCTACTGCTGGAGTCTACATGTTCCCAGAGTGGCAAAAGAAAGTAGTAGCTGCTGAGTGAAAGACTGCTCTGAGCAATGCAATTACACAGCCAAATGTGTTGGAAAGAGGAAGTGATTTACCTGCTTTCTCCTCTTTGGATTCCCGCATATGCAATTATACTCCATCATGCTAGGGAGGACTGTGGGGTCATTACTGACCACGATGTGGTACCAGACATGGAATTTTCTTCAGCACCCTGCAAAAGAGGTTGAGATTAACATGAAAACACAGTTTACTCATGAAGGAAGGAAAGGCTTGAAAGAAGAGAGTCATTGTGTGGGTATACCAGAGCAAGGTGGCTATAGTAGCCGTCAAATCAGTTCATACTTGAGGAGTTGTGTTGACCAGGAGCCAGCATCTGAGCCACAGTCAGGTAGAGATGCTGGCCTAGGGTTTATCTCATGGCTCCCCCCCTAGGGTGAGCAAAGCTGGGCAGCCAAGGCACCTGCTACCCCCTCAGCAGGGCTGTAGGGGTTTCCTGTGGCTGCTCCTTCAGCCCACCAAGTTTTGGGATTAGCTGTTACACACAGCAACTCTGTCTCCATCTTGGAACCAGACTGAAGCAGCAGAGGCTGGGTGAGGCGCTTCCACTAGTCCATCTCTTCAGCACCATAGGAAAATACCCCAAAATCTCAGGAGTTAAAGACAGAGAAAATAAATGGGTGTTCCCCCCTTAGAGTTAAAAAAATGCATAAGAAGGTGTTCAGACAAGAAAACATCTTGAAAGCCTACAAAAAAAGCTGTATGTTCCTTCCTGAGGCACTTAAGTTTGCGTAAGTCAGCTTAAGGGAGAATACTTCATTGTGATAGAGAAAGGTGCTGCAAGATCAATAGACTTTAAACTCAAGAATGTCAGAATAAAAATAGCTTCTTTAAATTAAATTTAAATTGAAAATTTTAATTTAAATTAAGGCCATTAACACTGAAACGTTTTACCAAGGTGTACTGGGTGTGGCTGGGATGGAGTTAATTTTCTTTGTAGCAGCCCGCATGGCACTGTGTTTTGGATTTGTGGCTAAAACAGTGTTGATAACACACCAGTATTTTGGGTATTGCTGAACAATGCTTGCACAGCATCAAGGCTTTCTCTTTTTCCCCACTCTGCCCCCGCAGCAAGTAGGCTGGGGGTGGGCATGAAGGCTGGGAGGGGACACAATCTGGACAGCTGACCTGAATTGGCCAAAGGAATATTCCATGCCATACGATGTCATGCTCAGCAATAAAAACTGAGGGGATTTTGGGGGTTTGAAGGAGGTAGCTATTGCTCAGAGACTGGCTGGGCATCAATCTATTTGTGGGAGGTGGTGAGTGATTGGCTTTGCATCACTTGTTTTGTGTTTTTGTTTTCTTTCATCTTCTTTTCCTTTACTTATTAAACTATATCTTAACCCAGAGTTTTCTTGCTTTTGCTCTTCCTATTCTCTTACCTGTCCTGCTTGGGTGGGGGGTGGGTTGAGTGAGTAGCTGTGTGGTGCTTAGCTGTTGGATAAGGCCCCAAATCTGCAAACATTTTGAATATTTTCAGTTTCCTGGCATTCCTCTGGTGAGTATTTAGGGCAATCGCTTCATTAAGATGGATATATTCTGCAAGAGTAAGAAAGTGTGACTATATATAAACTAAGTATATTTGTAATAGCTTATTATAGCTATCAAAGTTAACAATAGCTGTGGAAAATATGACAGCATTAGCATAAATTAGTAATTAAAGTGTGTGCTAGGGAAACTTACCAGCAGTACTATCAAGATTATAACATCACCTGTTGTGGCATATGCTTCCTTTCGCAGATGCACAGTACCTCTACAGTTACATCCAACCCAGCATATCAGATGTCTATGGAGAACTGCTGTATGATTTCTAGAAGGCTCTGGAATGCATGATGCTACTTTAGATTAATTAAGCAATAATGCATTTACTTGCACCCACTACAAACACCCCTTTGCCAGGAAGGCATTACTTGTTATCTTCACTATAATCTGTTACTACTGGGTAGTTTGCTAACAATTGTCTTTTTTTTTTTTTTCTTTTCCAGGACTTCAACATCAGTAGTTTCCACATCCAAATTAATATGGTTAAACTTATTTCTTTTCCAATGAGGATTAATCCTTAGCTTGATTGTAAAGCTTCATGGTTTATTTAGAGCTGTGAGGTGTGTCTGCTTTCTGTCTGTAGCAGAGATGCTAGCCTGTGTCCACTAAAAAACACTTCAAAATACTAACCACCCTTTGTAACCCAGGAGATACTCTCCAGTCCCTAAGACTTCTAAACATTTCTCAAAGCACAGTTCCCCCAGGAAGTACCTGCCCTTTTGTTTGTGTTCAAAGAAATGAAGATGCTTTATTTACATTTGCAACCTCACCTGCAATCACTGCCACTACTAGACAAGCTTAAGATTCAAGCAGAATAAAGTTCTGTTTCAGCAGGACCTGAAGTTAAACCCCTAATTACAAAATTTGGGAGAAATCTACATTTTATAGAATCAAAGAATCATTAAGGTTGGAAAAGACCTCTAGGATCATCAAGTCTGTTGCTGTATGCTTCTATGGGAGAACTTGTCTTGGGCCGCATGTCTCTGGGACACAGGGCTCTACCCACCCTGGGGACAGTGATGCACAGACATCAATATGATGGATACAAAATGTCCGTTTATTTAACTGCGTCACATGCTTATATAGCTCTTGCGCTTCCTGTTCCTGCCACTCCTATGGGGAGGAGTCTATCTTTCTGTCACATCCCGTGATCTTCCGGTCGCCGATCCCTGTCTATTCCCCTACACAAGTCAAACTGTCAACCCAACAATACCATGTCTCCTAAACCATGCCCTGAAGTGCCACATCTACACGTCTTTTAAATACCTCCAGGGATGGTGACTCCCCCACCTCTCTGGGCAGCCTGTTCCAATGCCTGACCACTCCTTCAGTGAAGAAATTTTTCTTCATACTCCATACTTCCATACTCCTTCCTTTTGCATTCGATGTTCTATCATCTGCAACTGCTGGACTGCCTCAGGGTCTAAACTCCTGGGCTCCCATGGGTCGGTCCCTTTCAGCAACGCATAGAAAGGTTGCATCTCCTCACCAGTGACGCGCACAAATGTCCGCAACCACTGCAGTGCTCCTACCAGCTTCTGTACATCGTGTAAATTTTTAACCTTAGGTGTAAGTTTAATAGGCTGAGCTTGTATGCAATCCCCTTCTATTCTAGCCCTCAGAAATCCACACACTGGTCCTCGCTGTACCTTTGCCTCAGCTACCTTGAGGCCCTGTCCCTCAAGGCCCCTTTGGGTGTCTGAAAAGACTTGTTCACATAACGCCTTGGTAGGCGCAGCTATGAGGACGTCATCCATGTAGTGGATCATGTAGATTCTCTCCTGATACTGCTGCCTTACTTGCTGCAATGCAGAAGCCACATACCTCTGGCAGATCGCTGGAGAGTTTTTCATCCCCTGCGGAAGTACTGTCCACTGCCATCTACTACCTGGTTCTGCGCGGTTCACCACGGGCAGAGTAAAGGCAAATCTCTTTCTATCATCTGGATGTAGTGGAATACTGAAGAAACAGTCTTTGATATGTAAAACAATGACTCGCCATCCTTTCGGGACAGCACTCAGATCTGGTAGGCCGGGTTGGAGAGGCCCCATGTCCTCCATTTGCTGATTTACTGCTCTAAGGTCATGCAGCATCCTCCATTGGTTTTTATCTTTCTTTTTTACAGCAAATATAGGGGTGTTCCAGGGGCTCATCGAGGGCTCTAGGTGCCCCGCTTCGTGCTCTCGTTTTACTATAGCTCTTACAGCCTCTGTTTTCTCTGTTGTCAGGGGCCACTGCTCCACCCAGACGGGCTGTTCGGTTTTCCACACTAACTTGTGGTGACAAAGCCCCTCTGAGGCAGTGGCCCTTATGCTAAATTTTTCAACCCGATCCCCATCTGGGCAAGGGCGTCTCGCCCCAACAAGGGGCTTGCTATCCCATCTGCTACTAGTATGGTCACTACGGCCGTGAGGAGCTTCCCTGCCTCCTCGTCCATGACTTCGAGTTTCACAGGGCAAGTACTAGTCCTCGTCTGTTGTTCTCCTCCTACCCCTATTATACGTTTTCCCATGGCGAGGGGCCAAGTTGGTGGCCACTGTTCGAGTGGCATCACTGTGACATCTGCCCCGGTATCCACTAACATTCCCAGGCATATCTGTGCCGGGCAACTCGGCTCTTGTGGGGTAATCATCACCGCTGCCATGGGTCTCTCGTCACAGCCTATGACCAAGGCCACGCGGGGGCCGTAACCTGCAAATCTTGCTGGTTCTGCTCCCCTGCCTGAAGGTTCACTCCCCCTTGGCCCGCTACGCTGGGCCAAGCTCCTGGCACTGGCACCATGATGGGGGCCATTTGACTCACAGGAGGCACGAATCCCCCTCGCTTCGCCCTCCTTTGGCCGTTTCCCGGCTTTGTGGCTGGACAATCTCTTGCCAGGTGTCCTGGCTTCCCACACACCCAGCACCTCCCTACTGGGCGTGCTCCTCCTCCATTACGTCCTCCCCTTTCCGCTAGCGGGCACCCAGCTTTAAAGTGCCCTTGCCGTCCACACAAGTGACATCTCGGCCCCACCCCGGCCGCTTGCACCATCACCCTTTCTTCGCTTCCACAGTCAGGGTTCTGGCAGATGTGCGCTCCCACACCGCCATGCTGATTCAACGCCTCCTGGCGCAAGACATGCCTGATGGTTTGACCCAATGATGCCCCCACCGCCAGGGTGCGGAGAACATCTTGTGTCTGCGGATTTGCTTGACTTCGGAGGCAATCCATAAGGACTGCCTCCTTGGCTGCTGGTGGCAATTCTGATTCTATAATAGCCTTCTGCAACCTGTCACAAAACGTTGTAAATGGCTCTGCTAGTCCTTGCTGTATCTTTTGCCAAGGTTCTGCTCTTTTTTCATACCTGCCCACTTCGCTATACGCTCTGCGGGAACTCTCCGTTACCGCTTGCAGCTCCCTGCCCCTCCTCCTGGAGCTAGTCGGACAGGGAATATCCCGGGCATCTCTATCCTTACTCCATCGAGGGTACAATCTCTGGCTATCAGCCGCCAGTTAGGTAACTCGACTGACTGTCGCTGGGGCGCACCCTTCGTTAAGAGTCCTGTCTGCCACCGAGTTACTTCCCCTAGTGCGCGCATAGCCTGCTGCAGCTGCCGCAGCACGTCCTCCGCGGACCCCTCCGGAGCTGCAGCGCCCCGGACCTCCCCTTTTGGCAGTCCCTCTCCTCCCTCCTTCTGACTGATCCTCCGAGTCCCTCCTGCCTTATGCCTCTTTTTTGCGCGCTGCAGGCAATCTGCCCCGTCTTCCCACATGTGGACATCGGTTTCTCCCCCAACTTCTGATTCGCTGCTACTCGAGGTTGATCTATACCCACCCTGTCCTCCCCTCCAGGCACCCCAATCCCCCTCCTCGTCCGACTCCCATCTCAAGGGTTGCCCCGGGAGCCAGTCTCGAGGGTCGGGCAGAGGGCGGTGCCGCTGCCGGCGCTGCTTCCGGCGCTGATCATCTTTCTCCTTCCGCTCCGTCGCTCCCGCTGCGTCCGCCGCCACGTCACCCTCCCCGCGCGCAGGTACCCGCCCCTGTGCCAAATCGTCCCAGGGGTATGCGGGGGGGGGCATTCCGAAGGTCCTGCTGGCTCAACAGGGAACACCGCCGCTTCCCGATCCACCTCTTCGGGAGCCTCAGACTGAGTAGTTGGCCAGGCTACTCTGTCCGAACTCTCCCCTTCTTCCCCATCCCCCGCGATGCTTGCCCCTGTCTGTGTCCCCACTGCCGATCCTGGGTCTCTTTCCGGGCTACTGTCGCCTGTAGCACCGTGCAGGCACAGCCGCGCCTGCCGCCACGTCTCCTGATCGTCCCGAGCTTTCAATAGTAACCGGTGTATCTTTCCCCAGAGCTGTATGTACTGGGGTTTTCCCATCATAGCCCTTTCGGCTAACTCCTCTTTAATTCTCACCCAATTATCTTTATTAAATATGTCTGCGGGACTCCGTATGAGCCCCTGCGTAATCATCCATTGGATGGCCTTTGAGGTAGGCGCCTTCGAAATTGAAGTTCCATATTCCTTCCCCAATCCCTTCAGTACCTTTACGACTGATTCCATGGCGTGCCTGCCGTCCTGCGGCTCCCCGTCCCGCCCCTGCCTGCCCCAAGCTATCTTCCCCCCGGCGAACTTGCCATGCCGCCCCGCCGATCACGTCGGGGTCACCACTTGTTGCTGTACGCTTCTATGGGAGAACTTGTCTTGGGCTGCATGTCTCTGGGACACAGGGCTCTACCCACCCTGGGGACAGTGATGCACAGACATCAATATGATGGATACAAAACGTCTGTTTATTTAACTGCGTCACACGCTTATATAGCTCTTGCGCTTCCTGTTCCTGCCACTCCTATGGGGAGGAGTCTATCTTTCTGTCACATCCCGTGATCTTCCGGTTGCCGATCCCTGTCTATTCCCCTACACAAGTCAAACTGTCAACCCAACAATACCATGTGTAAAATGTGTTCGTCTGATTCGTGTCAATATGGAACAATGCTAGAGTCACACGGTGAAGTGTGACCCTCTAGCATTTGACCGTTCTGTTTGTGCTTGTGTAACGGAGAGGCCGTTCAGTGTTCAGTTGAATTGTTAACTGTCTTAATGGTTGGGATGTTGATTGACAATTTGTGTAGTTAATTGTTAAGAAAGAATTTTAGTTAGGAGTAGAAACTAACATCTGAGAATTTTAACAAGATAATAAATAATGCTTAGGCCAGACAAGATGGCATTAGCAATGAATGCTTCACTGTCAAGAGGCCTCCTAAAAGGATACAACTCAGTAACTTCAAGGACTAACAGTGGAAACATCTTGCTACAAAGGAGAGAAAGAAGATAAGGGAAGGCCACAAATCAGCCAGCAGTGATAACAGGGAACTTCTTGGCTCAGGAGGCGCTGAAGCATGAAAACTGGGGGAAAGGTAATTCTGGCAGGGGGAGATTGCGACCACCGACCCAATTCAGGACCAAAAAGACTTGCCCCCCCACACCTGTAAAGAGCATGCGTGCTCATCTACATGGCAAGCGTGGCTAATTTAAATACGGCTGACCAACGGCAAGTGGAATGCTTATCACTGACCAAAGAGTGTAAACTTAGGCGTGTTTTTACTAATTGTTATTAATTAAGTAACTGAATATAAACCCTGTAGTATCGTATGACGGTATGCACGTTAGGCGGAAGGATCCCCCGTGCATCCAGCGCTGCTTGCTTGTCTCTATTCAATAAATTGTATACTTTGATTAAAATTCCTTTGAAGGCTAAATTAATCATAACAATTGGGGGCTCGTCCGGGATGGTCTTGGTTCCTGAATTCTGACTTGATCTAGGAGGGGCGCCCCACCATTCGGTGGCTCCTGGTCAGGTTGGGTCAGGGCTAACGCCATCCTGAACCCGAACAGGGACAAGCAAGGAATTTAATTTTTATAAGCTCCCTTGCCGGCTGCAGCAGTTTGTTTTGCCCGTAATTCTGCGCGCGAAGATCCAAACGAAGACGACGGAGTCGTAAGGATTTAGGTTGTATACCGTTTGGTTGGGTGGGATTCGGTTGCCTGTGTGTGTAAGAGTGTGACTGAGACAGAACCTAGTTCTGAAGTGATTGTGGAGGTCTTCTAACCGCGGTTCCAATCTCCCGCGAGGGACTTGGCCGGTGAAGGACCGAAGCGATTCCTATAGGATTCGTGGGTGGGTGATAGGTCCTAAACCCCCTGCAAGACACTCTTACCGGTAACCAAGGGCTGTAGGAATTGCCACAGTAAAATTCCTAGATGGGTCAGACAAATTCGAGGACCCAGTACCAGAAGAAAGGGAGCAAATTACCAGACATACCATCAGAAAGTCCATTGGGAATAATGATTAGAAATTGGAATGAAAGGGGCCCCAGAAAAGGAAAAAGTAAATTAAAATTGGTTCAATATTGTATGGTTGAATGGCCGAAGAAACCTTTAAGACCACTTGTCTTTTGGCCTGTTTTTGGATCTTTTGAAGACTGGATTTGCCAGGCCTTGAATATATGTTAATTCAAAGGAACCTTTTAGTCAGGAGGAAAGTGAATATGCAGAATTATGGATCAGGACTTCACGTCCTTTTCCAGCCTCAATACTTACATTAAAGAAAAGAGATGAAAACTTTGAGGAAGAAGAAGGAGATGAAGATGAAAAAGAAAGGGAAAAAGATGATAAATGGGAACCACTGGATAACCTGCCGCCCCCATATCCTAATAATTCACCTCTGGCAGCGGCTTCCCCTCCAGTGGCCGTAGTATCTCCACCAGTCCCACCGTTATCCCTGCCTCCCCCACCAACAGCACCGGAATTAGATAAACCACCGGCTGCATGTACGAGAAGTAGGACTGCCGTATCTGAGGGGGCTTGTCTATATCCCTTACGAGAGGTACCCCTCGGAGGCAATCAGGGAGGCATCGGGTTTGTGGCAGTCCCATTAAATACCACAGATGTAAGAAACTTTAAGAAAGAAATGGGGACCCTATTAGATGATCCCCTCGGAGTATCTGAAAAACTAGATCAATTCCTAGGCCCCAATACTTATACCTGGGAAGAAATACAGTCCATTTTAGGAATCCTATTTACTGCTGAAGAAAGGGGAATGATTAGACAAGTTGGAATAAGGATTTGGGAAAGACAGAATCAGGCAGGGCTCCCGGGAGATCAGAAATGGCCAAATGTGGATCCCCACTGGGATCATCAACAACCTCAAGGAAGACAGAATATGAGGGATTTGAGAACGTTAATCATACAGGGAATAAGGGAAGCGGTTCCCCGAGGGCAAAACATTAATAAAGCATTTAATGAACAACAAGGAAAAGAAGAATCTCCAACAGAATGGTTGGAGAGGTTGAGGAAAAGCTTACAAATGTATTCTGGAATTGATCCGAATACAGTGGCTGGGACCGCAATCCTTAGAACACAATTCGTAGCCAAATCTTGGGGGGATATAAGAAGGAAATTAGAAAAGCTGGAAGACTGGCAAGAAAGAGGATTAGAGGAGTTACTTAGAGAAGCCCAAAAAGTTTATGTTAGAAGGGATGAAGAAAAACAGAAAGCAAAAGCAAAAATTTTTGTAGCAGCAGTAAGAGAAAGTCAGAAAAATAAGACTCCGTCTGGAGAGAAAAGGGAAAAAAAAATAGAGCAGACACCCCCGCGACAACCTTACCGAGAGAGATTTACAACTCCCGTCTGTTACTACTGTAACAAGAGAGGACACGTTCAGAAGAACTGCCGAAAACGGGAACAAGATGAGAGAATGTTTAAAGAAGAATAGGGGTGTCAGGGGCTATATCTTCTGGGGACTCCAACATCAACAGAGCCCTTGATAAAATTATTAATTGGTCCCCATAAAGAGGAAGTTTTATTTTTAGTAGATACAGGAGCTGAGAAATCAACCATTCAAAAACTTCCAAAAGGAATAGAAAAAGGGAAGAGCTATATGTCTGTAGTTGGGGCAAAAGGAGAACCTTTTAAAGTACCAATTTTGAAAGATGTAGAAATAGAGACAGAAAAGAAAATTTGCCTTAATGATTTACTTTTGCTCCCTGAAGCGGAGTACAATTTATTAGGAAGGGATTTGATTTTGAAGTTAAATTTGGGCATTCAGAGTAAAGGAGATAAATTGCAGATTAAATTATACACTTTAACACAAAAAGACGAAGAAGCTGTTAACCCCTCAGTGTGGTATAAAGAAGGGGAAATTGGAAAGATAGAAATGGACCCCATAAGTGTTCAAATTATAGATCCTTATCGCCCAATTAGAATCAAGCAATATCCTATACCCAGGGAGGGCCGAAAAGGATTAAAACCTGTAGTTGACAGACTTCTGGAAAAAGGAACTTTGGAACCATGTATGTCACCCCATAATACACCCATCCTCCCTGTAAAGAAGCCGGATGGCTCATACAGAATGGTACAGGATTTAAGAGCTGTAAATCAGCGAACGATCACTAAGTTCCCTGTGGTGGCAAATCCTTACACTTTACTGAGTCATATTTCTCCTAGATATACTTGGTATAGTGTAATAGATTTAAAGGATGCTTTTTGGGCCTGTCCTCTGGATGAGGAATCCAGAAATTATTTTGCCTTTGAGTGGGAGGACCCCGAAACAGGACGAAAACAACAATTAAGATGGACTGTGCTACCACAGGGGTTTACAGAGTCACCAAATCTATTTGGACAAACTTTAGAGAAAATCTTACAAGATTTTACATTACCCAAGGAGGTAAAATTATTACAATATGTGGATGATTTATTAGTAGCAGGAGAAACTGAAGAGGGGACCCGAGAGGCCACCATTAAATTGTTAAATTTTCTGGGGGAGAAGGGATTGAAGGTGTCCCGATCAAAGCTACAGTTTGTGGAACAGGAAGTAAAATACTTAGGACATTGGCTGAGTAAAGGAAGGAAGAAGCTAGATCCTGATAGGATATCTGGGATTCTATCCTTGAGACCCCCACAAACTAAAAAGGAAATTCGACAAATATTGGGATTATTAGGATACTGTAGACCGTGGCTTGAAAATTATAGTGAAAAGGTAAAATTCCTATATGAGAAATTAACTAATAACCAACTCAAGTGGTACATAGAAGATGACCAGAGATTCGAGGAAATAAAAAAGACATTAATACAAGCACCTGTATTGAGCCTCCCAGATTTAGAAAAACCTTTCTATCTTTTTGTAAATACATCAAACCAGACAGCATATGGAGTTCTTACTCAGGACTGGGCAGGAATCAAAAAACCTGTGGGGTATTGCTCTAAGTTGCTTGATCCAGTAAGCAGAGGATGGCCTGCTTGCCTCCAAGCTCTGGTTGCCACAGCCTTATTAATAGAGGAAGTTCGAAAAATTACTTTTAGTGCTCCTTTAAAGGTGTATACCCCACACAATGTCAGAAATATTTTACAGCAGAAGGCAGAAAAATGGTTAACAGACAGCCGGATCCTAAAGTATGAAGCAATACTAGTAGACTCCCCTGATTTAGAATTGAGGGTGACTTCTGCCCAGAATCCAGCACAATTTTTGTTTGGAGAGTCATCAGAGAAGGAATTACAACATAATTGTTTAGAGGTAATTGAGACCCAGACTAAGGTGAGGCCAGATTTAAGGGATACTGAGTTGGAAGATGGGGAGGTGCTATTTATAGATGGTTCCTCCCGAGTGGTAGAAGGGAAAAGAAAATTAGGATATGCAATAATTAATAAGGACCTAGAACTTGTGGAGTCAGGACCCCTGAGTCCATCATGGTCAGCTCAAGCTTGTGAGCTGTATGCCCTCTGTAGGGCCCTGGAATTATTAAAAGGCAAAAGCGGGACTATATTTACAGATTCTAAATACGCATATGGGGTAGTCCATACTTTTGGGAAAATTTGGGAAGAAAGAGGTTTAATTAATACTCACGGGAGAAATCTAATACATCAAGAATTAATAGTAAAAATTTTAAAAGCATTAAGAGAACCAAAGGAAATAGCAGTGGTACATGTGAGAGGACACCAAAAAGGATTAGATTACCGAGCTCGAGGGAATAATTTAGCGGATAAAGAGGCCCAGGAAGCAGCCCTGAGAACTAGGGCCGCTAAAATTAATGTAGTACAAACACAGGAGGACATCAGCAAAAAAACACAGGAGGAGAAAGAGAAGAAGTTTACCCCTGAAGAAAAGATAAAAATGGAAAAAATAGGGGCTAAGTTAGAACAAGGAAAATGGATATTGCCTGACCGGAGAGAAATTCTGCCGAAAGCCTATGCCAGACAAATATTGGAACGTTTGCATGCGCAAACACATTGGGGTACAAAGGCGTTAAGTGATCATTTCCTTAAACAATTTGGCTGTATTGGGATTTTTGAAATAGCAAAGCAGATTACACAAGGATGCTTAACTTGTCAAAAGGTAAATAAGAAAGTGTTTCGACAAGTAGCAATAGGAAGGAGAAAAACAGCTTACAGACCTTTCGAGAAAGTACAAATAGATTTTACTGAACTACCTAAAGTAGGGAGAATAAAATATTTATTGGTAATAGTAGATCATTTGACACAATGGGTAGAGGCTTACCCTGTAGCACGGGCTACAGCACAGATGGTGGTAAAAATTTTATTGGAACATTTGATACCTAGATATGGGATAATCCAGTACATTGATTCTGACCAGGGCACACACTTTACTTCCAGAATAATAAAACTATTATGTCAATCTTTAGGCATTCAGTGGGAATACCACACTCCATGGCACCCACAAAGTTCAGGGAAAGTAGAAAGAATGAATCAAACAATAAAACAACAATTGGCTAAATTAATGATTGAGACACAATTGCCTTGGACGAAATGCTTACCATTGGCACTGTTAAATATAAGAACTAAACCATACAGTGAGACTGGATTATCACCATATGAGATGTTATATGGCATGCCCTACTTTCAAGGGATGCCTTTGGGGAATAATATAATTGAAGACCATAGTATCCAAAAATATATAATTACCATTGGAAAAAGATTAAAAGAGTTAAGGGAGATTGGGATGGTGGCCCAGACACCACCTTTAGGATTTGCAATTCATCAGTTAGAACCAGGAGATAAGGTTCTAATAAAAACATGGAAAGAAAGAAACTTATCTCCCCTTTGGGAAGGACCTTTCCTTGTTTTATTAACTACAGAAACGGCTGTGAGAACTGCTGAAAAAGGGTGGACACATGTGTCGCGAGTGAAAGGTCCAGTGAAGGAGTGGACAGTCACATCTGAACCCGGAGAAACTAAGCTAACCATCAGAAGAACCTGATGAGGACATCGTCAAGGAACATAAGCTAAGTTGCTGTGGGAATTTTATTGTGACTACTCCTGTAGAATTGGTAAACGGAGAAGCTCCTAAATGAATACCCATTAGGGGAGACAATATGTCAATAACAAGGATCAGTTAAATATTGGTTCCTGGGAATAGCAATAGGCTATCCATAGTATACCCTGGATTTCTTTCAGACATAGCATACGAATCCTTAAATACATTGAGGTAACTCAGGAAAGGACACCCCTTAAGATTATGGAAAAGGGCAAGACCGGATAGGGAACTGGTGCTGTGGTTTGAAAAGGTCTGCCAAGGGCTGCAACCCCTTTGGGCCGTGACCGCCAATCACTATGGCCCTTACCGGACCTCTTCTAGTCCTGCTTGGGGTGAGTTCCTTAACCCTGGCTGTGACAAACAACTGCAGTCAATGTGTGATAACCACTAGAAGGGGACGGATAAGTTCCCAAGCTTTGGTATATCATACTGTCTACGACTGTAAAGGCCAGGAAATAGGAAGCTGCATTCATAATCTGACCCAGTATGCTTTATGCAGAGAAGGTAACAGGACCGTATGCTATGATCCAAAAGAACTCCCTTACCAATATTGGGTAGAAATGAAAACAAATTCGGAAGTAGGAAGACTAATTGGAACAAGTAAGGTTATAGCATTTTATCATGAAATAGAAACAGGGGTAAAATATGAAATTCCCACAGTTGCTAAAAATCTATTTGTAAATCTTGCTGAAAACATTGCGAAGTCACTGAATGTAACCAATTGTTATGTTTGTGGTGGGACAAACCAGGGTGAACGATGGCCATGGGAGGCTATGGAGAGCAATATAAGTAACCCCCAAGTCTGGAAAACAATGGGAAAGGGTAATAGGAAACAACAATGGGTGCTTCAGACGAGTATAATTGGAAGGAGTTGCTGGCAGAATCTAAAAGACAATGGAAGACCAGTAGGTAATCTAGAGTGTGAGGGAGGTTACCTATGGAATGAAACTCAGAACAATTGGGATAAGTGGGGAAACCCACTGGAGATGAATGATCAATCTAAGAATTGGACCAATGGAACAAATATACCAAAAGGTTGGCCAACTCCTGAAGGACAGTATTGGATTTGCGGCAAACTGGCTTATGCATATTTGCCAAAGAATTGGACAGGATCTTGTGTATTGGGAACTATAAGACCCAGTTTTTTCCTGTTACCCATAAGTCGGGGAGAGCGACTGGGAGTCCAAGTGTATGTTGAGGCTGATGAGTTAAGAAGAAAAAAAAAAACGTCATAAGCGGAGCTTACAAATTGGAAATTGGAAAGATAATGAATGGCCTCCGGAGAGGATTATTGCTTATTATGATCCAGCTACATGGGCAGAAGATGGATCTTGGGGCTACAGGACCCCAATATATATATGTTAAATAGAATAATTAGATTACAGGCTGTGGTAGAAATAGTTGTAAATAAGACTGGAGATGCACTTGGATTAATTGCAAAACAGAACACCAAAATGAGAACTGCTTTGTATCAAAACCGCTTAGCTTTGGATTATTTGCTAGCACAAGAAGGAGGAGTGTGTGGAGAATTTAACCTTAGTAACTGTTGTCTAGAAATAGATGATGAAGGAAAAGCTGTAAATGAACTTGTAAAAGAAATTAAGAAAATCGCACACGTCCCAGTTCAAACTTGGAATGGAATCAATCTAGGAGAATTAGGGTGGAACTTTATGGATGGTAATTGGCTTACTAAAATTGGAATAGCTGTACTGGGGATATGTGGAGGACTGTTAGTAATTCCATGTTTAATACCCTGTTTTACTAGACTAATACACTCGGTTATACAAGGAATGCAGATAACTGCAATACCTGTTGATCCAGAAACAAGGAAAAAGAAAACTCATTCCTTGATGATAATAAAGACAAAAGAAGACCCAAAACTGATACCAATTCAGCAAGTATTGACTAGATTGGAAACAAAAACACGAATCAATGCCATAAAAAGAAAAGATGAGGGATTGTAAAATGTGTTCGTCTGATTCGTGTCAATATGGAACAATGCTAGAGTCACACGGTGAAGTGTGACCCTCTAGCATTTGACCGTTCTGTTTGTGCTTGTGTAACGGAGAGGCCGTTCAGTGTTCAATTGAATTGTTAACTGTCTTAATGGTTGGGATGTTGATTGACAATTTGTGTAGTTAATTGTTAAGAAAGAATTTTAGTTAGGAGTAGAAACTAACATCTGAGAATTTTAACAAGATAATAAATAATGCTTAGGCCAGACAAGATGGCATTAGCAATGAATGCTTCACTGTCAAGAGGCCTCCTAAAAGGATACAACTCAGTAACTTCAAGGACTAACAGTGGAAACATCTTGCTACAAAGGAGAGAAAGAAGATAAGGGAAGGCCACAAATCAGCCAGCAGTGATAACAGGGAACTTCTTGGCTCAGGAGGCGCTGAAGCATGAAAACTGGGGGAAAGGTAATTCTGGCAGGGGGAGATTGCGACCACCGACCCAATTCAGGACCAAAAAGACTTGCCCCCCCACACCTGTAAAGAGCATGCGTGCTCATCTACATGGCAAGCGTGGCTAATTTAAATACGGCTGACCAACGGCAAGTGGAATGCTTATCACTGACCAAAGAGTGTAAACTTAGGCGTGTTTTTACTAATTGTTATTAATTAAGTAACTGAATATAAACCCTGTAGTATCGTATGACGGTATGCACGTTAGGCGGAAGGATCCCCCGTGCATCCAGCGCTGCTTGCTTGTCTCTATTCAATAAATTGTATACTTTGATTAAAATTCCTTTGAAGGCTAAATTAATCATAACACCATGTCTCCTAAACCATGCCCTGAAGTGCCACATCTACACGTCTTTTAAATACCTCCAGGGATGGTGACTCCCCCACCACTCTGGGCAGCCTGTTCCAATGCCTGACCACTCCTTCAGTGAAGAAATTTTTCCTAATATCCAATCTAAACCTCCCCTGATGCACCTTGAAGCCATTTCCTCTCGTTCTATTGCTAGTAACTTGGGAGAAGAGACCAACACCCACCTTGCCACAACCTCCTTTCAGGTAGTTGTAGAGAGCAATAAGGTCTCCCCTCAGCCTCCTCTTCTCCAGGCTAAACAACCCCAGTTCCCTCAACCTCTCCTCATAAGACTTGCTCTCTAGACCCTTCTCACCAGCTTCATTGCCCTTCTTTGGACACAGTCCAGCAACTTGATGTCCTTCTTGTACTGAGGGGCCCAAAACTGAACACAGTATTCAAGGTGTGGCCTCACCAGTGCCGAGTAGAGGGGCACGATCACTTCCCTACTCCTGTTGGCCACACTGTTCCTGATACAAGCCAGGATGCTGTTGGCCGCCTTGGCCACCTGGGCACACTGCTGGCTCATGTTCTGCCAGCTGTCAACCAGCACCCCCAGGTCCTTCTCTGCTGGGCAGCTTTCCAGCCACTCTTCCCCAGGCCTGTAGCATTGCATGGGGTTGTTGTGACCAAAGTACAGGACCCAACACTTGGCCTTGTTAAACCTCATACAATTGACCTCGGCCCATCGATCCAGCCTGTCCAGGTCCCTCTGCAGAGCCTTCCTACTGTCGAGCAGATCGACACTCATGCCCAACTTGGTGTCATCTGCAAACTTACTGAGGGTGCACTCAGTCCCCTCATCCCGTTCATTGATAAAGATATTAAACAAGACTGGCCCCAAAACTGAGGCCTGGGGAATGCCACTCGTGACCAGCCACCAACTGGATTTAGCTGCATTCACCACAATGCTCTGGGCTCAGCTATCCAGCCATTTTTTTATGCATTGAAGAGTACACCTGTCCAAGCCACGAGCTGTCAGCTTGTCTAGGAGGATGCTGTGGGAGACAGTGTCAAAGGCTTTGCTAAATTCCAGGTAGACAACATCCACAGCTTTTCCCTCATCCACTAGGTGGGTCACCTTCTCATATGTCGTGGTTCAGCCTCAGTCAGCAACTAAACACCATGCAGTCGCTCGCTCGCTCGCTCCCCCCACCCCTGTGGGATGGGGAAGAGAATCGGAAGAGCAAAAGCAAAAAAAACCACCACTTGTGGGTTGACATAAGAACAGTTTAATAATTACAATAAAATCATAATTAATAATGATTATGATATAATAACAATAATGATAATATAATAAAAAGGAAAAGGGAAAAAGGGAAAAAACCAGAAACACAAACGTTACAACCGCTCACCACCTGCCGACTGATGCTGCCCGTCCCCGAGACGCAATTGCCACATCCCTCCCCCAGCCAGCTCCTCCCAGTTAACATACTGGGCATGACGTTATTTGATATGGAATATCTCTTTGGCCAGTTTGAATCCACTCTCTTAGCTGTGCCCCCTCCCCTCCCGGCTTCTTGTGCACCCGGCAGAGCATGGGAAGCTGGAAAAGTTCTTGACTAGTACAAGCACTACCTGGCAACACCAAAACATTGGTGTGTTATCAACATTGTTTTCATACTAAGTCTGAAGCACAGCACTGCACCAGCTGCAGTGAAGAAAATTAATTCTATCCCAGCTAAAACCATGACAGTGGTAGACTTCTTTTTTTCCTGAGTGCCAGTAAAAGCTCTGTGTTAAGCCAGGCTGGTCATCTTCCCCGCTGCTTTGTCTTGTGGCACTTGGGGACAGCCTGCTCCTGCGCCTGCAAGACTTCCTTCTTGAAGAATGCTCAGCCTTCCTGGACTCCTTTGCCCTTCAGGACTTCCTCCCAAGGGTCTCTGTCAACCAGGCCCCTAAACAGGCCAGTGCCTGCCCTCTGGAAGTCCATGGTAGTGGTTCTGCTGACCCCACCTTCTTACTTCGCCAAGGATTGAGAACTCAATCATAACATGGTCACTAAGCCCAAGACAGCCTCCGACCACCACATTTCCCACCTGTCCTTCTCTGTGAACAAGAGGTCAAGAGAGGCACCTCCCCTGGTAGGCTCACTTACCAGCTGTGTGAGGAAGTTATCTTCCACACACTCCAGGAACCTCCTAGACTGTTTCTTCTCTGCTGTGTTGCATTTCCAGCAGACATCTGGTAAATTGAAGTCCCCCACTAGAACAAGGGCTAACAACTGTGATACTTCCTCCAGCTGCTTGTAGAACGGTTCATCTACCTCTTCCTCCTGGTTGGGTGGTCTATAACAGACTCCCAGCAGGTTATCTGCCTTGTTGGCCTTCCCCCTCATCCTTACCCATAAGCACTTGACCTTATCATCACAATTGCTAAGCTCTATCTGATCGAAGCACTCCCTAATATATAGAGCCACCCCACCACCTCTCCTTCCTTGCCTATCCCTTCTGAAGAGCTTATAGCCATTCAGTGCAGCGCTCCAGTCATAAGAATCATCCCACCGTATCTCTGTGATGGCGACTAAGTCATAGCTATCCCTCTGCACAATGGCTTCCAGCTCCTCCTGTTTGTTGCCCATGCTGCATGCGTTGGCGTAGATGCACTTGAGCTGGGCTATCGGTTTCACCCCCAACCCTGGCACGCCACCCCTAGGCTCCTCTTTGGTGGGCCTGGCTACATCCCCCTCCCCCTTTGAACCTAGTTTAAAGCCCTCTAGATGAGCCCCGCCAACTCATATGCAGGAATCCTTTTCCCCATTTGAGATAGGTTAATTCCATCTGCGGCCAGCAGGCCAGGTGCCATGTAAACTTCCACATGATCAAAAAACCCAGAATTCCACCGATGGCACCAGCCTCTGAGCCATGTGTTAATCAGATGAGTTTTCCTGTTCCTTTCAGTATTGTTCTTCCCTGCCACTGACGGGATTGAGGAAAACACTACCTGCGCTCCTGATCCTTCAACTAGTTGCCCCAGTGCCCTGAAGTCCATTTTGATCGCTCTTGGGTTTCTCTCTACAACCTCATCACTGCTCACCTGCACAACCAACAGTGGGTAGTAATCAGAGGGCTGTACCAGACCAGGGAGTTTCCTAGCAACATCTCTGACCCAGGCCCCAGGGAGGCAGCAGACTTCCCTGTGGGATGGGTTTGGTTGGCATATTGGGCCCTCTGTCCCCCTCAGAAGGGCATCACCTACAACAACTACCCTCCTTTTCTTCTTAACAGAGGTGGTCATAATGCATGGGGCTGACCAGCTCTCCCTAGGCAACCCCCTGCATGGACCTTCACCTACATCCTCATTTGCCTGGCCCTCGAGTTACAGAGCCCCATACCTGTTGTGTAAGGGCAACTGGGAAGGTGAGGGAGGCTGGGAAGGGTTTCACCTGCCGCCCCAAGCACGGACCTGTTTCCATTTCCCCCATCTTTTAGGTTCCCTCCTTCTGCTAGGTGGCAAGAGGGTAGGGGTTCTTTGCTTCTTGTGGAGCTTCTTGTGAAGCCTCCATCCACTGCCTTTGCCCTGGGGATGATAGGGTGTGGCTCCACCAATCTATCTCCCTCTCACACTCCCTGATGCTCCTTAACCTTTCTACTTCCTCCTTCAGCTCTGCCACCAGGCAGAGTAGATCATCCACCTGGTCACACTGCAAGCAGCTGTTGTCTCTGCTGCCCTCCAGTACAAGCACCAGGCTCAGGAACTCCCTACAGCTGGAGACCTGGACAGCCGTGTGTTTATGTGGGGGCTCTGAGTCGCCACATTCCTTCTCGAGTGGAGACCGTAGCTAGATACTCTCCTGGGGGGAGAATTATGTTATATTCTATTTAATCCTCTTATCTTCTTCAGTTTCCCTCACCTGAGCTACTTCAGTTCTAGCAGCCTGGTCTACCTGCTTGTTGTTTCAGTGTTCTTCAGTAGCACAGGTTTTGGGCATGTGAGCATCTATATGATCAACCTTTAAAGCAATGTTTTCTATCTTGCCCAGATGGGTTTACCTCTGTTCTGCCAGTTGACCTGTTTCCATTGCTGCAACCACCTCCACAGGGCATTTGCCACCATCCATGAGTCAGTATAGAGATAGAGCGCTGGCCACTGTCAATCTCTAGGGCCAGCTAGATGGCTTTCACTTCTGCAAACTGTCTCAATTCACATTTCCAGTGTAGTGGTTATGGCTGGGACAGAGTTAAATTTCTTCATGGTAGCTAGTATGGGGCTATGTTTTGGATTTGTGATCAAAACAGTGTTGATAACACACACGTTTTTGTTACTGCTGAGCAGTGCTTACACAGCATCAAGGCCTTTTCTGCTTTTCACGCTGCTCCCACAGTAAGTAGGCTTGTGGTGCACAAGAAGCTGGGAGGGGACACAGCCAGGACAGCTGACCCCAACTGACCAATGGGGTATTCCATACCATATGATGTCATGCTCAGCATATAAAGCTGGGGCAAGAAGTGGGAGAGGGGGGAATGTTTGGAGTGATGGCATTTGTCTTTCCAAGTAACCATTACACCTGATGAAGCCCTGATTTCCTGGAGATGGCTGAACACCTGTCTGCCAATGGGGCATAGTGAATTAATTCCTTATTTTGCTTTTCTTGTGCACACAGCTTTCATTTTACCTATTAAACTGTCTTTATCTCAACCCATGAGTTTTCTACTTTTACCCTTTTAATTCTCTCTACCATCCCACTACGGGTGGGGTGGGGTTGAGCAAACAGATGTGTGGTGCTTAGCTGCCTACTAGGGTTAACCCACACCATGCTTACAAAATATTTATATATCTCAGTTTAATCTAAGTGATTATTTACAAGTTAAAATGAAATAGAACAACTTCAGCTGGTACAAGTGTGTGGATACATTTACTTTAATTAACTACATTGGTTTAATTGAATTGAATTATAAACTGATAATTGGGCAATTATGATTAAAGGCTATCCTTAAACCTGATATGTAGTACAATAAACTAAATCCTTTTTACAAATTGCTGCCTTGTCTGGACAGAGTATCTGTACATGATTGGAACACCTGAACAGTGACACTGCATTAGTGTATTGGCTGAAGGTTTTGCTGATCAGATTAAAGAAATAATTAAAACATTGGCATTTAAATGGTTATAATGAGACTTCAAAGTTAAAATCCATCAAGACAGATGAGAAAAGTTCACAGTTCTCTTTCTACCGCTGTTTTGTTTGGTCTGCCTTTAAATTGCTCTTGGCTTGCTGGAAGCATTAATTATCTCTAAGAGTCTCTTGCCTGCTTTATAAATATGGTGTTCCTGTTAGTATAACCTTCTCAATGTTTAGCTAGGGAAAGTGTAAAGCAAGAGTGAATTTTTTTTTTCCCCTAGGCAGTAATGCTTGATATTTTTAATATAAAGGCAAACCTATAACTACAGTAGACTGCTTCAGACTATATTCTGGACTAGGGGAAAAATTAATTCTTGAAGGCTTACTCAGTCACAATAAGCACTTACATGGCTGAAGGTAAAAACAGTAAATTTATCATCCAGGGATAAAAAAGAAATTTATAGCCATGATCCTACAAGCAGAAAATTGTCACTGTATAAAGAAGTGTCAGATGATAGTTTTAAACATTACTATTTTCTCCTTAAATATACTTCTTGATTTAATTAAATCTTATAATTTTTATTGTGATTTTTTAAATCACACTAATCCTATACATATCTATTTTGAAAAGCCTATGAAAGAATTATTAAATAACTTCTTTATGAAGGGAGAGATGAGTTTGCCACACTGTCAGTTTTAGAATTCTTGTTGTTTAGTTCTGTTTTGAAATTGGATAATGAGAGAAATAGACTGTTTTCCCTTAATTGCCTGTGATGTCCTCATTCTGTGAAGATATTGCCAATCTTTAGTTTCCTTTTAGTTTTGATGTGTCTGGAAAAGGAAAGACATTTTCTGATATGAATAGTATGTATATTGCAGGAAGGTGTATGGTGTGTATGTATGCTGGAGGAAGAACGAGTTGAGAGATTATGGGTAAAAATTAAGGGGCAGACAAATACGGATGACACTGTTGTGGGCGTTTGCTACAGGCCACCTGATCAGGAAGAGGAAGTTGATGAAGCCTTCTACAGACAGCTGGAAGTAGCCTCACAATCACAGGCCCTGGTTCTCGTGGGGGACTTCAGCCACCCTGATATTTGCTGGAAAAACAACATGGCGGGGCACAGACAATCCAGGAGGCTCCTGCAGAGCATCAAGGACAAATTTTGATGCAGGTGTGGAGGACCCAATGAGGCAAGATGTGCTGCTTGACCTTATACTAACAAACAAGGAAGGGCTGGTTGAGGATGTGAGGGTTGGGGGTAGCCTTGGCTGCAGTGACCAGAAGATGGTGGAGTTCAGGATCCCGCGTGGTAGAAGCAGGGCAACAAGTCCAATTACAACCCTGGATTTCAAGAGAGCCAACTTCGGCCTCTTCAAAGACCTGCCTGGAGGAATCCCATGGGCTAGGGCTCTAGAAGGCAGGGGTCAGTATTCAAGGACCACTTCCTCTGAGCTCAAGATCGGTGCATCCCTAGGAGGAAGTCATCAAGCAGAGGAGCCAGGAGACCCGCATGGATGAGCAAAGAGCTTCTAGAGAAACTCAAATGGAAGAGGGAGGTTCACAATATGTGGAAAAAGGGACTGGCCACTTAGGAGGAATATAGAAACGTTGTCAGGGTATGCAGAGATGCGACGAGGAAGGCCAAGGCCCACTTGGAACTAAATCTGGCGAGGGGTGTCAAGGATAACAAGAAGGGCTTCTTTAAATACGTCAGCAATAAAAGGAAGACTGGGGATACAGTGGGCCCACTGCTGAACGAGGAAGGGGCCCTGGTGACACAGGATGCAGAGAAGGCAGATTTACTGAATGTGTTCTTTGCTTCGGTCTTTACTGCTAAGGCTGGCCCTCAGGCATCCCAGCCCCCAGAGGTGAGAGGGAAAATCTGGAGAAAGGAGGACCTCCCCTTGGTTGAGGAGGACTGGGTTAGAGATCACCTAGGCAAACTGGATCCTCACAAATCCATGGGCCCCGATGGGATGCACCCACGAGTGCTGAGGGAGCTGGCGGATGTTCTTGCTGAGCTGCTCTCCATCATCTTTGAAAGGTCATGGAGGACAGGAGAGGTGCCCAAGGACTGGAGGAAAGCAAATGTCACTCCAATCTTCAAAAACGGGCAAGAAGGAGGACCTGGGAAACTAGGCCAGTCAGCCTCACCTCCATCCCCGGAAAGGTGATGGATCAGTTCATTCTGGAGGTCATCTCCAGGCATGTAGAGGAAAAGAAGGTTATCAGAAGTAGGTAACATGGATTCATCAAGGGAAGATCATGCTTGACCAACCTTCTATGATGGTGTGACTGGCTGGGTCGATGAAGGGAGAGCAGTGGATATTGTTTATCTTGACTTCAGTAAAGCTTTTGACACTGTCTCCCATAACATCCTCATAGGTAAGCTTAGACAGTGTGCGTTAGATGAGAGAACAGTGAGGTTGATTGAGAACTGGCTTAACGGCAGATCTCAGAGTTGTGATCAACTGGGTAGAGGCTGGTTGGAGGTCTGTAACTAGCGGTGTTCCCCAGGGGTCTGTGCTGGGTCCAGTTCTGTTCAGTATATACATCAGTGACATGGACGATGGGATAGAGTGTACCCTTAGCAAGTTCACTGATGATACCAAGCTGGGAGGAGTGGCTGATTTGCCAGAAGGCTGTGCTGCCATCCAACGAGACCTGGACAGGCTGGAGAGCTGGGCAGAGAAGAACCTGATGAAATTCAACAAGAGCATGTGTAGGGTTCTGCACCTGGGGAGGAACACCTCCATGCCCCAGTACAGGTTGGGGGTTGACCTGCTGGAAAGCAGCTCTTTTGAGAAGGACTTGGGAGTGCTGGTGGACAGCAGGCTGATCATGAGCAGAGGGATCTGAGGGAATGGCAGGAAGATGTGCCAGGGGAGGTTTAGGTTGGATATTAGGAAAAGGTTCTTCACCCAGTGGGTGGTGGAGCACTGGAACAAGCTCCTCAGGGAGGTAGTCATGGCACCAAGCCTGACGATATTCAAGAAACACTTGGACAAGGAGATCAAGGAGGGAAAGGAATTGAACTTGATGATCCTTGTGGGTCCCTTCCAACTCAGGAATTCTATGATTCTATGAGCCAGCACTGTGCCCTTGTGGCCAAGAATGCCGAGGGTATCCTGGGGTGCATTAGAAGGAGTGTGGCCAGCGGGTCAAGGGAGGTTATCCTCCCCCTCTACTCTGCCCTAGTGAGACCACATCTGGAGTACTGTGTCCAGTTTTGGGTCCCCCAGTTCAAGAAAGACAGGGAACTACTGGAGAGAGTCAAGCAGAGAGCTACCAAGATGATCAGGGGACTGGAGCATCTCCCTTATGAGGAAAGGCCGAGAGACTTGGGTTTGTTCAGCCTGAATATCTGAAGTGCGAGTGTCAGGAGGATGGGGCCAGACTCTTTTCAGTGGTGCCCAATGACAGGACAAGGGGCAATGGGCACAAGTTGGAACACAGGAAGTTCCACTTCAATATGAGAAAAAAACTTCTTTACTGTGGGTGTAACAGAGCAGTGGAACAGAGAGGTTGTGGAATCTCCTTCTCTGGAAATATTCAAAACCTCCCTGGACGCGGTCCTGTGCCCCCTGCTCTAGGTGTACCTGCTCAATCGGGGGTTGAATGAGATGATCTCTAGAGGTTCCTTCCAACCCCTACAATTCTGTGATTCTGTGATATGGTTTCTGGTTTATGTTGAATTTATTCAATTTTGGCCTATCCTTTCAACTCTTCCCACTCTTTTCTAGGATCATGGATAATTTTGCTAGTAAAGGGGCAATACAGATGTTACTGTAATTAGAAAAAGTTGTATTCTTAGTCCATATCTGCATTAGGAACCTGATAATTTAAGGTCTATTACTTTTATATCTAAAAAAGCCAAGAGGCTATACATAACAGCAGAGGGAGTTCTTGCTCTTTTAATTTGGAAATTGAGTAAAACCTCTACTCCTTCAGAACAGGTTGTGCTTTCTTGTGATGTTTATTGAGTGCTTACGTTATTGTCGTGATTTAGCTGGCAACTCAGCCCCACACAGTCACTTGCTCACTCCCCCACCGGTGGGATGGGGGAGAGAATCAGAAGGGTAAAGCTCGTGGGTTGAGATAAGAACAGTTTAATAATTAAAAAAAAAAACAACAAACAACAAAAACACAATGGAAAGGAAAACAACGAGAGGCGAAAAATCCAGGGGGGGCAGGGGGGAGGGGAGGAAGGGGGATGAACCACCGAAACAAACTGCACACAACACAGCCGCTCACCGCCCGCCAACCCGACACTGCACCTCCCCAAGCCGCAACTCCCCCCCTTAATATACTGGTCATGGTGTCACATGGTATGGACTGAACATCCCGTTGGCCAGTCAGGGCCAGCCGCCCCGGCCACAGACCTGCCCCTCTCAGCCTTCCGCCAACACGGCAGAGCTCGGGAAGCTGGAAAGGTACTGACCCGACCATGACAGTGAAGAGAATTAAGCCCTTCTCAGCCAAAACCAGCACATTCTCCACCCATTATTCCTTACCATTTACACCATGCCCAGGTCCCGTACAATCCAATACAACCTTACCAACCACCACCCCTCCCCTTCCCATCCTTTAACATAATACACAGACATCATTCCCTTAGTCTATGGACCTTCCCTGTAAAATGTCCACTGAGTTCACCCAGTCCATGACTCCGGGCTCCATCTGTTGTATCAGTCTTTCAGGGTGGGAGAGATGGTGCATGTGGCGTTGGGTTACTGCATACCGAGTCAGTCATCATTCCGTCACTGCTGCACTTTGCTTGTTTCACAGTTTATCTTCCATGGATTGGGAGGCTCGTACTCTGATATCATTGATACAACGCAGAGATGACACACAATATGTGAGAAACTGAACTAAGGTATTGTTTATTAAGACTTATGTTAAGCTCAATGTAAAGCATGCGAAGAATACCTCCCAGGCGTGCTTATGCAAGATAACCATCAGATGTCCAAACTTATCGACAGAGATAAGACAAGCAACCCCATATCACCAGGAAGCAGGAAACGACCCCCTAACAACAACTGAAGCATGCGAAAAGTACCTCCACTATCTCATTGAACATGGAAGTAAAGATGTATAAAGAGAGACTGTTTGAACTGCTCAGTACGGCAGTTGGCGGAGCGCAGACTCCCCTGCCGTCCAGCGCTGTATTTGCTCATATTCTACTTGCTACAATTAATAAAATTCTAATTGGATTATGATCCATTGTGGTCTCAATTTATGACAATTTTGGTGCCGTGACTCGGATAAGGAACGGTGAGCTTCTGTCCTCCGGGGAGGCGCCCCGCGGCAATCCGCGGCCCCGCGACCGACAGCTTACCTCAACCTTACCGACGAACCTAAATTCTAGAATGATGAGCAAAGGAGAAACCGGTAAAATCCCATAAAAATTCTGTGCACGGGAGTCCGGACGAAGACGCAGGGCGCGTAAGTATATGGCGAATTTGTTCGCGGGTTTACCGTTCGGGCGGGATTGGGTTTCCTGGAATATAACGAGTGAGAGGTTCGCTATATTGAACCAGGCGAGTGCGGACCCTTAAGTACTGCGTTTCCCATCTCCCGCGAGGGACTGGGCCAGGAACAAGGGGAACGAGTGAGTGCACGCTTGTGGATATTCCAGAAGATGGGGGCGAAGGGCAGCAAGCCTTCGACTCCCATGGGAAAGGTACCCACTGTACCTAAGAATACCCCTCTGGCATATATCCTAGACAATTGGAGATATTTCCCTGGAACCCTAGGGAAAGATAAACAGAAAATGATAAAATATTGTACTAGGATATGGGGAGGGAAGAAGATTTCTAAAGATGTCGTTTGGCCAGTCTATGGGTCAGAAGAGGATTGGGTCAGACAACAATTAAACCTCTGGGTTAACAATAAAAAAAACCCCTTAACCCAGAAGAGAGTCAGTATGCGGAAGTGTGGCTAGAAAGACCGAGAGCTAGACTTTATCCACTGAATGAAGTAAAAACTGAACAAAAGAAAAAGAAGGAAGAGTTAGACGAAACCCTTCTAACCCCCCCTCCTTATATTTCTCCTCCTGCTCCCGCAGCCCCTTCAGAGGTCCCCAGAGTGCCCACTCCCCCACCAGAATCGGAACAAGGGTCTCCCCCTCCTCCTAGACGCGTAACTAGGAGTCAAAAAGGGGCAGCTCAGATGTATCCTTTAAGGGAAATGCCCATGGGGGGACCCCAACCTGTGATTGGATATATTTTTGTGCCCCTAAGTTCGGCTGACCTACGAGATTTTAAAAGAACCGAGATGGGAAACCTAATTGAAGACCCACTCGGAGTGGCAGAAAGATTAGATCAATTTTTGGGACCAAACCTTTATACTTGAGATGAGATGCAATCTATCCTTGGTCAATTATTTACTACCGAGGAAAGAGATATGATTAGACGAGCAGGAATGAGACTGTGGAATGCTCAGCATGCACAGGGACCCCAAGCAGATATTAAATGGCCACTCCAAAGACCTAATTGGGATAATCAGGATCCGGTGCATAGAACTCATATGCAGGACCTGAGAACTATAGTAATTCAAGGGATTAGAGAAGCAGTACCCCGTGGCCAGAATATCAATAAAGCATTTAATGAAATACAAAAGAAAGATGAGAGCCCTACTGAGTGGCTGGAACGACTGAGGAAAGCCCTTCAGCTGTATTCTGGGGTAAATCCAGACGACCCTTTAGGGCAAGCGCTCCTCAAAACTCAGTTTGTGGCAAAATCATGGGAAGATATCAGAAAGAAGATTGAAAAGTTAGAGGACTGGCAGAATAGAGGGTTGGATGAATTATTGAGGGAAGCTCAGAAAGTCTACGTAAAGCGGGAAGAAGAGAGCAGCAAGCGACAAGTAAAAATGATGGTAGCAGCAGTCAGAGAGGATCGCAAAGGGCGGACTGGTGAACACAGATCTGCTGGAACGAAACAAGGGAACGTGGTAGTAAAGAAGGAACAGAGATGTTGTTTTTACTGTGGAAAGAAGGGACATATAAAGACGAATTGCAGAGAAAGGATCAGGGATGAGGAAATATTAAAAACGGAATAGGAGAGTCAGGGGCTCTATATCTTAGGGGACCGGAGTCATCATGAGCCCTTGATAAAATTAAAAATAGGTCCCCATAAACAAGAGTTCACCTTTTTAGTAGACACTGGGGCTGAGAAATCGACTATTAGGCAAATACCTGAGGGATGTAAAGTTTCCCCTGAAAAAGTACAAGTAATTGGGGCAAAAGGAGAATTTAAGACAATAGAATCGGGCCCCCTGAGTGCCAGCTGGTCGGCTCAAGCCTGTGAGCTGTATGCATTGTGGAAAGCCTTAGTGTCACTGAAGGGAAAGGATGGAACTATATATACAGACTCACGCTATGCGTTCGGAGTAGTACATACCTTTGGGAAAATATGGGAGGAGAGAGGATTTGTTAACTCACAGGGAAAAGAACTGATACACCCAGAATTAATTCGGCGAGTTCTGGGGGCATTGAAAATACCAAATAAAATAGCAGTTGTACATATAAAGGGACACCAGCGAGGCACGAGTTATCAAGTTAGAGGAAATAATGCAGCTGATACAGAAGCAAAACGAGTAGCAGGCAATTATAGTACGATTTTGACTATGCAACAAGTACCTGTTAGTAATAATTTGAGTTTTGAGTCTGCAGAAAAGGAAAAACTAGAACAAATGGGAGCTAAGGAACAAGATGAAACAGCTGTCCGGACTGCTGAGCGTGGATGGACTCATGCTAGTCGCATTAAAGGCCCAGTGACGAGACCCCACTGGAAAGTAATCAGTACTCCAGGTGACACCAAGATAACTCTGAAAAGATAACGTAATGATAAGAACTTTAGTTGATTATTTTGCCACATTACCTTTTGGTATAAAGTGTATATTGCTGTTTATATTTGCTATAATTATCTTTTTTTAATCTATTATATATGGAAGCGTACAAAGTGTGTTGAAGGAAATTGCTAAACTTATGTAGTAACACAATATTGAATATAGAGGAAAAGCTAATAAGCACTTTAGATATACAAATTAGATGCAATCATTTGAACTGCGATTGTTATCCATTTGCTCGTTGCAAGTGTAAGGTATGCCAGGATAAATGGTGGACACACTGTGAATATGGATACCCTCCGATAGGAGTTTGCACACAGTGTTGGAAAACCCAAAGAACTCTCACTGAGTGGAAATTAAAAACAATTAGAGTCGGAACAAGAAATTATTCGAGGATCCCATGAATGGTGGAAAGTTTTGCCAAAGGAATAAACCCTTAGTATTATTGTTACCATTCCAACGAATCAATCCCCTTTGTGGTTGAAATTTTGGCTACAAAGTGCAGAAGGGAAGTACTAGCTGTGTCTTGCTTAGTCCCATTAGTTAAAGCTGCAAAGTGGGAGGCCTATATAAACAGGCAGAAAGCCTGAAACAGCTGTTCTCCTGAAGATTTCCCTTGCTGCCAAGAAGATGGTACACCCCGTGGCTCGAAGCAACCGAGTCGACGGGCGAGGCAGAGGAGGAACAAACTGTGGAGAAAAGAACCAGAACAATGAGACGCAAAAGCAGCTATGGTCGAACTTCCCCAAGACTGGTAAAAGTGTACTTAAATTGGAAAAATTGACAGACACCCTTTTTCCTGGTATATCGTTAGTTTTATTATCGATAATAGCCCAAACTCCGGAAAAGGTTAGATCAACGTAAAAAAGATCGTGAAGCGGGCAAGTTATGATATGAAAGCTGGTTTAATGTTTCACCTTGGCTAACCACTTTGTTGTCTGCTTTAGCAGGACCGCTTATTATGTTGATTCTGGGACTTATATTTGGACCTTGTATATTACGCTGTATTTTACATTTTATTAAAGAACGGTTTGACCCAGCTAAATTGCTTATTTTGACTACAAGGTCTGAAGCAAAATATAAGAGTGTATCTATTAATGAAGATGACGATTGTTGTGAATGCATTATGCCACATAAGAACTATGATTGTAATTGTGAGATATTACCTTGTGAGTGTTATGATAAATGTCGGAATTGTGGAAGAAGATTTGCCTGCAGTGCCGAAAATGAAAGTAGTGTCTAATAAACAATAATAGGATAAAAAGAAAAAGGGGGGATTGTGAGAAACTGAACTAAGGTATTGTTTATTAAGACTTATGTTAAGCTCAATGTAAAGCATGCGAAGAATACCTCCCAGGCGTGCTTATGCAAGATAACCATCAGATGTCCAAACTTATCGACAGAGATAAGACAAGCAACCCCATATCACCAGGAAGCAGGAAACGACCCCCTAACAACAACTGAAGCATGCGAAAAGTACCTCCACTATCTCATTGAACATGGAAGTAAAGATGTATAAAGAGAGACTGTTTGAACTGCTCAGTACGGCAGTTGGCGGAGCGCAGACTCCCCTGCCGTCCAGCGCTGTATTTGCTCATATTCTACTTGCTACAATTAATAAAATTCTAATTGGATTATGATCCATTGTGGTCTCAATTTATGACACAATATTATATAGAAGTTCGCATTGTGCCATTCAGTTCATTGGCTCTTTTCGCCCAAAATCAAATCCCCTTGAGGCACACATCGGATTTCTCCATCCTCCCGCATCACCCACTAAGTGCACCCAGGTCCTCGAGCAAAAGCAATCCCACGAATGGGTTTGCCTTTGCCGGAGGCAGGAAGAACCCAGACTGTTTTGCCCAGCATACTTTTTGTGTGCACTACAGGGACTCTATCCCCTTCCACAGTATGTAGGATTTCTGATTGGGCAGGGCCAGCTCGGTTGGCAGATCCCCTTGTGTTGACTAACCACATGGCTTTTGCTAAATGTGTGTCCCAGTGCTTGAATGTCTGTCGTGGTTTAGCGGCAGCTCAGCCCCACACAGCCGCTCGCTCACTCCCCACCGGTAGATGGGGGAGAGAATCAGAAGGGTAACGCTCGTGGGTTGGGATAAGAACAGTTTAATAATTAAAATTAAAAGAAAACAACAGTAGAAATGCAATGTAAAGGAGAACAACGAGAGGCGCAAAGCCCCAGGGGAGGGGGGGGGGAAGGGAGGGGAAGAGGGGGAACGAACCGCCGGAACAAACTGCCCGCGCCGCAGCTGCTCGCCGCCCGCCGACCCGACGCCGCGCCGCCTCCGCGCTGGCGCTGCACCTGCCCCCCCCTCAATATATTGGTCATGGTGTCACATGGTATGGAATGAACCTGCCATTGGCCAGTTGGGGTCAGCCGTCCCCACCATGGCCCTGCCCCTCCCAGCCCCCACCACCACGCGGCAGAGCGCGGGAAGCTGGAAAGGTAGCCGATCCCCACAGTGAGGAGAATTAACCCCTTCTCAGCCAAAACCAGCACATTCTCCACCCCTTATTCCATACCATTTACACCATGCCCAGGTCCCATATGATGCAATACAACCGTACCAACCACCACCCCTCCCCTTCCCATCCTTTAACATAATACACAGACATCATTCCCTTAGTTCATGGACCTTCCCTGTACAATGTCCATTAAAAATGTCCATTGAGTTCATCCAGTCCATGACTCTGGGCTCCATCTGTTGTATCAGTCTTTCCGGGTGGGAGAGATGGTGTGTGGCGTTGGGTTGCTGCATACCGAGTCAGTCATCGTTCCATCACTGCTGCACGGCTTGTTTCATAGTTGATCTTCCAGGGGTTGGGAGGCTCGTACTCTGATATCATTGGTACAACACAGAGGTGACACACAGTATTATATAGCAGTTCACATTGTGCCATGCAGTTCATTGACTGTTTTCACCCAAAATCAAATCGCCTTGAGGCACACATCGGATTTCTCCATCCTCCCGCATCACCCACTAAGTGCACCCAGGTCCTCGAGCAAAAGCAATCCCACGAATGGGTTTGCCTTTGCCGGAGGCAGGAAGAACCCAGACTGTTTTGCCCAGCATACTTTTTGTGTGCACTACAGGGACTCTATCCCCTTCCACAGTATGTAGGATTTCTGATTGGGCAGGGCCAGCTCGGTTGGCAGATCCCCTTGTGTTGACTAACCACGTGGCTTTTGCTAAATGTGTATCCCAGTGCTTGAATGTTCCACCCCCCATTGCTCTCAGTGTAGTTTTTAACAGTCCATTGTACCGTTCAATTTTCCCAGAGGCTGGTGCGTGATAGGGGATGTGATACACCCACTCAATGCCATGCTCTTTTGTGGGAAACTCTAGCCCGGGAATGGCTAGCAGAAAGAGGGCATTGAAGTAGAAAAACAGGCTCAAGGTCAGAGCGACCTTGGGCCGAGCTGTTGGTCAACAAAAGAATGTGAGCCCAGCTGTTGTTGATCGGAAAAAGAATGTGAGAAACAAGTAACTGCTAATTGCAAGGCTGACCACAAGAGATAAGCATGGGAGGAGTTGGCATTTACCTCCCAGCCAATGATGAGCTGCGCTTTTGCAATATGTATGTGTTAATTAACGAATGGTATAAAAGATGTTTGCTGATTGCCAATAAATGAGACTTGCTGATCATCATCGGATGGTGCCTGTCTCCCGCTGGTTTTCCGTCAAATGGTGACCCCGACGTGATGCCACGGACGGTCCAGCGTAGGGTTCGGGTCCTGCAAGCAGAGGGACGGCAAAACAGACAACGCAGCTGGTCTGTGTACCCTGGGCGACCACATAGGTGGGCTCAGTCTGCGTGCCCTGGGCGACCACATAGGTGGGCTCAGCCGATACGTGCTGCCGAGACCTTGGGAGCTGCAACGGCGCCGACGAGCACAATGGAGAGGCAAGCAGCATATGATTTCTTTACATCTCTTTTAGAGAGGCGTAACATTAAGGGTATAGATTTACGTAAAGAACTACCGTTGTTGATAAGCTGGGGATGCGAGAAGGGGCACTTTGTAAACCCACATACGGTGCATGAACTGGCAGAGTGGAGAAAGGTGGGGGACAGTTTGTGGGAGGCGGTGTTAGAGGATGATAAAACTGCAAAGAAAATGAGTAAGCTATGGAAGGTAGTACATAACGAGTTATTGCAGATACAAGCAGAAAAGCGAGCTGTGCAGCAAGCTGTCTCAGCTCAAGATTGAAATCAGAGCTACGGCTCAGACTGGGGACTTAGCACCCCGGGCCCGCCTGCGGTTTCAACTGTCTACCTGCCCCCTGGGCCGGCAGACCCCTCAAACTTGCCCTCGTCACCCGCAACTCCTGCTACTGCGAATAACCAGCCCGCAACGGTATCGGCTCCCGGCCTAGACCATGAGCCGATGCCTGGAGCGGAATCTGACTTAGTAGAAGCCATTGCACGGGAGCGGCGAGGGGCATGGGCGGCATTAGCGTGGGAGGGGGCAGAAAAGGGTGATCCTGAACTAGTTGAAGCCGGTGGTACTCTCGCTTTTCCGGTAATTTATAGACCGAATCCCGGGGGAGGACTGCAGGCGGAGATTACTGCGTTAGACTGGAAATTATTGTCCCAATTACGGTCCACTGTTAGTCAGTTCGGAGTATCGAGTGAGCCTGTAAGACAAATGCTGGACTATCTGTTCACTGCACATGTCTTGTTGCCTGCCGATATTAAAGGGCTCGCCAAGTTGATTTTTTCGCCACACCAAAGATTGCTGTGGGAGGCTCACTGGCAAGCTGAGGCACAGGCGTCAGCTGCAACCCAGAGGGCACCGGGAGATCCCCTTCAGGGCGTTACCTTGGATGAACTGTTAGGACTGGGAGCGTTCTTTAGAACGGAGGCACAGGTTTTATTGGGACCAGAGAAGTGTAGAGAAGCGATGAGAGTTGCTCGAGCAGCTATGACTAAGGTTAAGGATACAGGAGGGATCCCCTTTTATATGGGAATAAAACAAGGGAGAGCCTATGATGATTGTTTGTGGGATTTGGTGATAGATGACGATAAGACAGCGGAAAAGTTAATGAAACCTTGGCGGGAAGTGATTAACTGTATGAAAAAAAATAAAACTGAAAAAAGATTAGCAACAGCCGCCTTTGATCGGCTAGACAACTGTGACCCTAATGCTGGAAAGATTGGAATTGGCTTAGACAATCTCTCACCTCCCTTCTCGGGGATCCCAGTTGTCGTACCTCGAAAACCCCTTATTCCCCCCCCTCCCTCCCCTGATAAATCTACATCTGTAGAAACTAGTGGAGGAGGAATAAGCTTGGGAAAGGGAGGTGAAGATATTGAAAATTTATGTGATGTAGTCTCTCCGGTGGAGGAAAATAAGCTGAGCACGTCTAGTCACCGTTCTGTGCCTGCTGTGCGTAGCCAGGTTGACTGGTGGAAAATCGGGTTAGAGGCATTACAAAACGGGGACCTAGAGACCGCCGACTTGCTAGCTCAGGCTTTCCCTGTCATCTATCAACCGGACCCTGCTAACAATCAAAATTTATTAGCACACCATAATCCTCTTGATTGGAAAATTTTTATGAAGGGCCCATTGCTGCGTCAATGTGTTATGGAAAACTCCAACCATGCTGCTAAAAGCATTTTAATTACACTTCCCCTAGACGCAGGCATTGAGGTGATGCTTGAACGCATGAGTCGGGTACCTCCCAGCCCCCAAGCTATGTTAGTTGAAGCATTGAGGGAAGTTGGGCAGGGAATGGTACGCGTTCAGCAACAAGTTTGTGCTGCTCTCGCCCCATTGGGTCCAGCCATAAACTCTCAACAGTAACCAAAGAGGGTCACTGCCACATGGACTTTCCCCATCCCACTGACATGGCTCACAGAAGAGCCAGTATGGGTCGGGCAGTGGCCGCTCAAACGGGAAAGTCTACAACAAGCCCATATATTAATAAAAGAACAATTAGATCAAGGACATCTCCAACCTTCAACAAGCCCCTGGAACACCCCTATTTTTGTTATCAAGAAAAAGTCAGGGAAATACAGGCTGTTACATGATCTACAGGCAGTAAATCAGCAAATGCAAGCGATGGGGGCTTTACAGCCTGGCCTTCCAAATCCAGCCATGCTACCAACTGGCTGGCATTTACTAATTATCGACTTAAAGGACTGCTTTTTTACTACAAAGCTGCATCCTCAGGATACCCAGCGGTTTGCATTTACATTACCGGCAATCAACAGAGAGGGTCCTGACTTACGCTTCGAGTGGACAGTATTGCCACAAGGCATGAAGAATAGCCCTACTCTGTGTCAACTCTTCGTAGATGCTGCATTGAAAGAAGTGAGGCAGCAATGGCCGGACACTATAATTTACCATTACATGGATGACATCTTGTTTGCGCAAGTACAACCTTTCTCAGCACAGCAAGAATTATATTTACAGCAACAGCTCCAGCTACACGACCTAGTAATAGCAGCAGAGAAGGTTCAACGTTCATCGGTATGGAAATACCTTGGGTGGCGCATCAGTGACTCTCAATTCTTCGCCCAATGTTAAAGGGCACTGACCCTGCCGCGCCGGTCCGACCGACTGCTGAACAACACATTATGATACAACGTCTTAGCTCCGAGATCGTCCAGAAAGCAGTAGACCGCCTGGACCCCGATCTCCCCATCGATCTCACCATACTCCATGGTTCTACTCACATTTTGGGTGCACTTACTCAGTGCAAAAAGAAAAAGGGGGAGAAGATAAGGGTGTTGGAATGGCAAAAGTTTTGTTTGTGCAAAAGTTTTGTTTGTATTAAATCACTTATGCCTATTTGCAGAACACAATAACCCTCCTGCGTGGGTGCATGGAAATGATGATAGGAAAGAGTCAAGACAGGCAGTAATGGTGACGTATCGAGACCCTTCCACTGGTCTATGGCAAGGGCCCGTAGAAGTCAAGTATTTTGGTCGAGGTTACATGTGTGTGCTTACCCCCACAGGTCTGAGGTGGATACCCAGTAGGTGGGTAAAGGCTATGCCTAGTGAACAGAAGAACGAAATCTGCGAAGTAGACGGTGAAGACGTATGACTACACCGGTAGAGGTAGACAGGATACAGGTAGAATGTCCCCAATGCGATAAGTGCCGACCCTGGGCACTAAGAGAGTGTCATAACTGTTAATAGCGCAGGTGGGTAAAAACCCATCGAGCTAGGAGGTGGTGTGACAGTTGCTACTATCACCACTTACAGACACATAAGGCTTTAATCATCACAGGCCACGAGGTAGAGGGTTCTAGACGATATACCTGAAATATGGGAAGTAACACCAAGGCACTGGGAAAAGAAAGAAAAAATGTACACGAGAGTACTCCCATTAGTCATCGTAAGTATCGTGATAAGAATCACCGAGGGCATATACATACCGCCCCAGCCCAAACAGAATGTATGGGTTACCCTGGCAAATCTAACAGGCCAAGATTCCATCTGCCTATCATTGTCATCACCAGGAAATCCCTTCTCCACCTGTTTGGTTGGAGTGCCAGTTGATAATTGGACGCTAGTGATACCACAAAATACACCACACTTAGGAAGCCTTTGTGATACTCCCCAGAATTGTGTGAATAATTGGGACAGTTGGGCAGTCCATCACCCTCAAACTAATCTTGAGCCACAAGAGCTTGAGCTATTGGGTTCTTTGTCAATGGATGCTTGTTTATATTTTAATTACACGGGAAAGAACCAGTCTCTTTCTTGGTCTGTGAATGCTACCCTAAGTATATATAAAAATGCTACTGCTTGGTGTAACTATACCTCTGTAAATATATCACGCTCTAACAATATGCCTATTGCGCTACCTGCAGGTTTGTTTTTAATTTGTGGAGATCGGGCTTGGCCTGGCATCCTGTCACATATAAAGGGTGGGCCTTGCTCTATAGGTCGCCTAATGTTTCTTACCCCTAACACTTCAATGATTTATCAACATCATAGAAAGATGAGAAGCAAAAGGAGCACTCATAAGGTTGAGGATAACTGTGACCCTACAGCTGAATTTTGGAATCCTACAAAGATCATAGCTGTTTCCTTCTTGGCTTCTGGAGTTGGTGTTGCTCAAAGCCTCACGACATTAAACAAGCTAGGATGTTGGCTAGCTAAGCAAACAAATGCCACATCAAAGGCATTATCTGACTTATTACTAGATGTAGGCTCTGTAAGACACGCTACGCTGCAAAACCGCACAGCCATAGATTTTTTGCTTTTAGCCCAAGGACATGGGTGTGCTGAATTTGAAGGGATGTGTTGCATGAATCTATCAGATCACTCGGAATCTATACATGCAAGTATTGAGAGCTTAAGAAGAAGGGTCTCAGAACTTAGGGAGGATGATCCATGGCATTGGTTTAACAGCTTGTTTAATGGATGGGGCATTGGCAATTGGATCAAGAGTATTTTGCAGATGGAATTAATAATATTTATACTGTTTATTATTATATTAATGTGTGTCCCTTGTATATTGCAATGTATGCAACAAATGATGGAAAGAAGTATGAGTGCTGTGTTCCTTTCTCAAGGAACAAAAGAAAAAGGGGGAAATGTGGGAAACTCTAGCCTGGGAATGGCTAGCAGAAAGAGGGCATTGAAGTAGAAAAACAGGCTCAAGGTCAGAGCGACCTTGGGCCGAGCTGTTGGTCAACAAAAGAATGTGAGCCCAGCTGTTGTTGATCGGAAAAAGAATGTGAGAAACAAGTAACTGCTAATTGCAAGGCTGACCACAAGAGATAAGCATGGGAGGAGTTGGCATTTACCTCCCAGCCAATGATGAGCTGCGCTTTTGCAATATGTATGTGTTAATTAACGAATGGTATAAAAGATGTTTGCTGATTGCCAATAAATGAGACTTGCTGATCATCATCGGATGGTGCCTGTCTCCCGCTGGTTTTCCGTCACTCTTTGGCCCAGGTGTCTATGAGGCTATTTCGGAAATGAGTTCCGTTGTCTGACTCAATTCTCTCTGGGGTGCCATGTCGCCACAGGACTTGTTTCTCAAGACCCAGGATAGTGTTCCGGGCAGTGGCGTGGGGGACAGGATATGTTTCCAGCCAGCCAGTTGTTGTTTCTACCATTGTAAGCACATGGCGCTTGCCTTGGCGGGTCTGTGGGAGTGTGATATAGTCAATTTGCCAGGCCTCCCCATATTTATATTTCAGCCATTGTCCCCCATACCACAGAGGCTTTACCCGCTTCGCTTGCTTGATTGTAGCATGTGTCACATTCGTGGATAACCTGCGCAATAATATCCATGGTCAAGTCCACCCCTCGATCACGAGCCCACCTGTATGTAGCATCTCTCCCTTGATGGCCTGAGGTGTCATGGGCCCACCGAGCTAGAAATAGCTCACCCTTATGCTGCCAGTCCAGATCCACCTCAGCCACTTCAATCTTGGCAGCCTGATCTACCTGCTGGTTGTTTCGATGTTCTCCACTGGCCCGACTCTTGGGGACGTGAGCATCCACATGATGTACTTTCACAATCAGGTTCTCTACTCGGGCAGCAATATCTTGCCACAATGTGGCAGCCCAGATGGGTTTGCCTCTGCGCTGCCAGTTGCTTTGCTTCCATTGCTGCAGCCAGCCCCACAAGGCATTTGCCACCATCCAGGAGTCAGTATAGAGATAGAGCACTGGCCACTTTTCCCATTCAGCGATGTCTAAGGCCAGCTGGATGGCCTTTACCTCTGCAAACTGGCTCGATTCACCTTCTCCTTCAGCAGTTTCTGCTACTTGTCGTGTAGGACTCCATACAGCAGCCTTCCATCTCCGGTGCTTTCCCACAAAGCAACAGGACCCATCAGTGAACGGGGCGTATTGCTTCTCATCTTCTGGCAGTTTGTTATACAGTGGGGCTTCTTCAGCACGTGTCACCTCCTCCTTTGGTGATATTCCAAAATCTTTGCCTTCTGGCCAGTCCATAATCACTTCCAAGATTCCTGGGCGACTGGGGTTTCCTACTCGAGCCCGCTGGGTAATCAGTGCAACCCATTTACTCCACGTAGCATCAGTTGAATGGTGTGTAGAGGGGACCTTTCAGTTGAACATCCAGCCCAGCACTGGCAGTCGGGGTGCCAGGAGCAACTGTGCTTCAGTACCAACCACTTCTGAAGCAGCTCGAACTCCTTCATATGCTGCCAATATTTCTTTTTCAGTTGGAGTATAGCAGGATTCAGACCCACTGTATCCCTGACTCCAAAACCCTAGGGGTCGACCCCGGGTCTCCCCTGGCGCTTTCTGCCAGAGGCTCCAGGTAGGGCCATTCTCCCCGGCTGCAGTGTAGAGCACATTTTTTACATCTTGTCCTGCCCGGACTGGCCCAAGAGCTACTGCATGGACTATTTCTCGTTTAATCTGTTCAAAGGCTTGTCGTTGCTCAGGGCCCCATTTGAAATCATTCTTTTTCCGGGTCACTTGATAGAGAGGGTTTACGATCAGACTGTAATTTGGAATATGCATTCTCCAAAAACCCACAACGCCCAAGAAAGCTTGTGTTTCCTTTTTGCTAGTTGGTGGAGACATGGCTGCTATTTTGTTGATCACATCCATTGGAATATGACGACGACCATCTTGCCATTTTATTCCCAAGAACTGGATTTCTCGTGCAGGTCCCTTCACCTTACTTTGTTTTATGGCAAAACCAGCTTTCAGAAGGATTTGGACTATTTTCTCTCCTTTCTCAAAAACTTCTTCCGCTGTGCTGCCCCACACAATGATGTCATCAATGTACTGAAGGTGTTCTGGAGCTTCTCCCTGTTCCAGTACAGTCTGAATCAGTCCATGGCAAATGGTAGGGCTGTGTTTCCACCCCTGGGGCAGTCGATTCCAGGTATACTGGACGCCCCTCCATGTGAAAGCAAACTGTGGCCTGCACTCTGCTGCCAGAGGGATTGAGAAGAATGCATTAGCGATATCAATTGTGGCATACCACTTGGCCGCCTTTGACTCCAGTTCGTATTGAAGTTCTAGCATGTCTGGCACAGCAGCACTCAACGGTGGAGTGACTTCATTCAGGCCACGATAGTCTACTGTTAGTCTCCACTCTCCATTAGACTTCCGGACTGGCCATATGGGACTGTTAAAGGGTGAGTGGGTCTTACTGATGTGGGTCTTACTTGGCTCCTCAGTTGGTGAATGAGTTTATGGATGGGGATCAGAGAGTCTCGGTTGGTGCGATATTGCCGCCGGTACACTGTTGTGGTGGCGATTGGCACCTGTTGTTCTTTGACCTTCAGCAACCCCACCACAGAAGGGTCCTTTGAGAGACCGGGCAAGGTAGACAGCTGTTCAGTTTCCTCCGTCTCCAAGGCAGCTACACCAAAAGCCCACTTGTAAACTTTTGGGTCCTTGAAATACCCTCTCCTGAGGTAGTCTATGCCAAGGATGCACGGAGCCTCTGGGCCAGTCACAATGGGGTGCTTCTGCCACTCATTGCCAGTTAGGCTCACTTCGGCCTCCAATACAGTTAGCTCTTGGGATCCCCCTGTCACTCCAGCAATGCTGATGGGTTCTGCCCCTATATAGTTTGATGGCATTAAGGTGCACTGTGCGCCGGTGTCCACTAAAGCTTTATACTCCTGTGGGTCGGACGTGCCAGGCCATCGGATCCACACAGTCCAGTAAGCCCGGTTATCCCTTTCCTCCACCTGGCTGGAGGCAGGGCCCCTCTAGTCCTGATCATGGCAGTCACAACTCACTTCCTGCAAATGTGAATCAGGAGTCCCTCTATTACACTTAGAAATAAAATCTGCGCTTCTACTCCTCTGTCTGGGGACTTGTTCACTGGAAATTGGAGCAGCAGCTTTCCTGGAAGAGCCTCCCTGAGTGACTGTTCTTCCTTGCAGTTCATGCACTCGTGCCTGTAGGGTCGAGGTAGGCTTGCCATCCCACCTCATCATGTCCTCTCTGTGGTCGCGCAGGTAGAACCATAGGGTGGCCCGTGGTGTGTATCCCCTTCTTTGAGCCAAAGGACGCTTATTCCTAACAGCTGAGACACTGCTCTGTCGAGGTGGGGAGTAGGACAGATCTTCTTTGAGTTGCTGGACCTCTTGGGATAGTTTCCTCACAGTAGAGACAAGCGAGGAAGAGATATTTGTGTCGTAATCTCAGAGTCTATCTATCACCTCTGCCACCGTTGGTGTCTCGTCATCTTTCCAGGACATCACTGCCAATGAGTTTGCATGCGAAGATGGTGCGCTCCGTACAAACTTCCGCCACATGGGTCGTGTGCACTTGGCTTCATCTGGATCTTTGGATGACCGTTGATCGTCCAGGTCACCATAAATCACCTCAAACACAGCTAATTCCCTTAGATACTGGATGCCTTTCTCCATAGTTGTCCATTTTCCTGGGCGATATGTAACATCTTCTTTAAAGGGATACCTTTCCTTCACTCCAGACAGGAGTCGCCTCCAGAGGCTGAGGGCTTGTGGTTTTTTCCTATTGCTTTGTCAACGCCCCCTTCCCCAGAAAGGGATCCCAATTGTTTGGCTTCTTTTCCCTCTAGTTCCAGGCTACTGGCCCCATTATCCCAGCATCGGAGCAGCCAGGTGACAATGTGCTCACCTGAACGACGTCTATAATCTTTTCGCATATCTCACAACTCGCTTAAGGACAGAGATCGGGTGGTCTCTATTTCATTTATTATTTCTCCCTCCTCTCCCCGCGATGGCCCTGGTTCTTCATCATCCCGTTCTAAACGAGTTGATGTCCGCTTCCAATATTTCGTCTTGTGCATGGGGGCGACTGATACTGGCAGAGGCAGTGGCAGCGCGGAGTCGGCGCGGCGTCAGGTGGTGGGCGGCTGCGGCGCGGGCAGTTTGTTTCAGCGGTTCGTTCCCCCTCTCCCCTCCCTTCCCCCCTCCCCCCGGGGCTTTGCGCCTCTCGTTGTTCTCCTTTACATTGCATTTCTACTGTTGTTTCTTTTAATTTTAATTATTAAACTGTTCTTATCTCAACCCATGAGCGTTACCCTTCTGATTCTCTCCCCCATCTACCGGTGGGGGAGTGAGCGAGCGGCTGTGTGGGGCTGAGCTGCCGCTAAACCACGACAATATCCCATTAGTCAGTTTGGGTCAGCTGTCCTGGCTGTGTCCCCTCCCAGCTTCTTGTGCACCCGGCACAGCATGGGGAGCTGAAAAAGTCCTTGACCAGTGTACGTGCTACTTAGCAACAACTAAAACAACTCCACATTGTCACCACTGTTTCCAGCAAAAATCCAAAACATAGTCTCATACTAGGTTCTACGAAGAAATATAACTCTATCCCAGGTGAAACCAGGACACCACCCCCCTTCCTTCTTCTTCCCCCACCTTTATATACTGAGCATTATGTCATGTGGTATGGAATATCCCTTTGGTCAGTTTGGATCAGCTGCCTTGGCTGTGCCCCCTCCCCTCCTGGCTTCTTGTGCCCCTGGAAGAGCATGGGAAGCTGAAAAAAGTCCTTGACTAGTATAGGCACTACTTAGGGACACTTAGCTTCTACTTAACAACAGCTAAAACATCAATGTGCCATCAGCACTATTGTCATACCAAATCCACAGTACAGCACTATACCCAGCTACAGTGAAGAAAATGAACTCTATCCATCCCAGAGAAAAACCAGCACAGTAAGATAATGAGAAATAAGAACAAATCTAAAAACACTTTACCCCTACCCCTCCCTTCTTCTTGGGCTTAACTTCACTCCTAAAACTTCTATTTTCCCCCCAAGCAGTGCAGGGGGATGGGGAATGGGGGTTGGGGTCAGTTCATAATGTTTCATTTCTGCCACTCTTTTCTCCTCATGCTCTTCCCCTGCTCCAGCGTGGGGTCTCTCTCATGGGAGACAGTCCTTCACAAACTTCTCCAGTGTGGGTCCTTCCCACAGGCTGCAGTTCTTCATGAACTGCTGCAGCATGGGTCCTCTCCACAGGATTCAGTCCTTCAGGAACAGACTGTTCCAGTGTGGGTTCCCCATGGGGCCACAGGTCCTGACAGAAAACCTGCTCTTGTGTGGGCTCCTCTCCACTACAGGTCCTGCCAGGAGCCTGCTCCAGCACGGGCTTTCCACAGGGTCACGGCTTCCTTCAATGCACATCCACTTTCTCTGGTGTGGTGTCTTCCATGGGCTGCAGGGTGGATATCTGCTCCACCGTGGACCTCCGTGGGCTGCAGCCTGCCTTACCATGGTCTTCACAATGGGCTGCAGGGGAATCTCTGCTCTGGCACCTGGAGCACCTCCTCCCCCTCCTTCTTCCCTGACCTTGGTGTCTGCAGAGTTGTTTCTCTCACATGTTCTCACTCCTCTCTTCCAGCTACTGTTGCGCAGCATTTTTTACACTTTCTTAACTATGTTATCACAGAGGTGCTGCTGTTATCCCAAAAAGTGGGTTCATTCACCCAGTGTACAAAATGCCAAACTACACACAGAGCAGAGGTATTTTATTTAAGTCATTTTTGTGCAAAGATTGGTGCTAGGTGATAACCCACAAAGCTAGCACACTACACTGAGAAACTACAAGACATTTATACAGTTAAATATTGCACTCACAGCTAATATTCACATGCCTCAGCTAATAATTGGTTAATTTCTTTCTTGCTTCGATGTAACAGTACAGCTCACTTTTAATTTACCATGCATGCTCATAGGTTAAGGGACTTACTAGGGAGGGGAGGGCGGTTCCTGGCCAATGGGCTTGATTTTTAGTATTATAACAAGGATAGTTCCCCCACTGGTCACTTTGTTTTAGTTCTTATCTACATCCCAATTAGTTATTCTCCTTGACTACACACTTTATCACCCCATTCTCAGCGTCTTCTGAGGCGGGATGTTTCCTTTGATCAGTCTCTCAGCGCTCCTCAAGGATATAGTCATAAAACAAGTACTTCCCTATCTCTCAGTTTCCATCTCTGCCCCTCAGCTTCTGTTTTGTCAGGCTTGCATAGTTCATTGTTATGTCTTTAGCGAACAGTTCAAAAAATTCCATTTTCTTCAAGATATCACTACCATTGCCTCAACGATGATCTATACAATCTTCACAAGCTTCATTTACATCAACAAAAATAACTCCCCATGCTAAAATCAAAATAATATCATCACACGACCGACAAAGGTGGACAATTTACACATACTCCACTCCTCCCTTCACCACATTTATTCTGCTCTGTAGCAATGTTCAGCCCATGTTTTGCCATTACCTGTCCCAATTACTGTTCTTATCTCTAATTCCTTATGCCCCATGTTGGGTGCCAGAAAGGACTGGCTTCCAGGTGCCCACCAAGCTGCTCTCTCACTCCCCCTCCTCACTGGGACAGGGGGAGAAAATAAGATTTAAAACGTGTAGGTTGAGGTAAAGGGAGTTGTCATGGTTTCAGCTGGGATAGAGTTAATTTTCTTCACTCTAGCTGGTATAGCGCTGTGCTTTGAAAATTAGCATGGAAAAAAACCTGTTGAGATAACACACAGATGTTTTGGCTGTTGCTGGGCAGCGCTTATACTAGTCAAGGACATGTCTAGCCTCCCATGCTCTGCTGGGTGCACAAGAAGCTGGGAGGGGAGGGGGCACAGCTAAGGGAGCGGATTCAAACTGACCAAAGGGATATTCCATATCATGTAACGTCATGCCCAGTATGCTACCTGGGAGGGGCTGGCCGGGGGAGGGAGGGGGCAGTCGCGGCTCGGGGAGGGGCAGCGTGGTGAGCGGTTGTATCGTTCGTGTTTCTGCGTTTTTTTTTTCCCTGTTTTCCCTTTCCTTCCTTTTCCCTTTTATTATATTAACATTACTGTCATTATTATCATAATCATTTATCATCATCATTCTATTGTAGTTATTAAACTGTGCTTATCTCAACCCACAAGTTCTTTTGCTCGTCCGATTCTCTTCCCCAACCCACAGGGGTGGGGGGGGGGTGAGCGGGCGGCTGCGTGGTGTTCAGTTGCCAGCTGAGGCTGAACCACGACAGTCTATTTTTGGCGCCCAACGTGGGGCTACAAAGGGTTTGAGATAATAACAGTTGCTGGTCACAGCATTGATTCATCTGCTCGCAGTATTAGTTTGTCCAGTCTTTACCATGCTGATTGTAAAGTACATGTTAAAACTTGCTGTTGGTTTTGGCAGTTGGCTGTGCTCTGCAGTGATTAGAGATATTTTGCCTAGGAGACTTGTTATTAAAACACTGGCCTTGACTGTTATCAGTTATTTAGGTTTTGCATGGAAGCCGTTACTGTACTACAGCTACCACCTCATGGAGGCAATTAGCAATTATACCTCCTCCTCTGAGGAGTTTTTTATGGAGGAAATACAGAATGGTACCGTAGCTACTATCTTATGTAATGTCTCCTCCCTCATTACAACAACTTTTCAGTATCTTGAACATCCTTGTGTAGTTAAGATACATCTGTTGATATTGCTTTGGCAGGTGGTATCAGATCTGTCTA